>NC_056725.1:1061279868-1061384868 GCF_019279795.1 Protopterus annectens | reverse complement strand
ACAAATTGGAAGCACTACTGTGATCATTTTTTCATTTTCCTCACAATAATAGGCTCGTAGATAGTTACTAGGCATACAATCCAGCTAACCCTTATGCAGCCTAGCCCAACTTACCAGTTGCCCCAAAGAACTGTCTGGTTAAGTAACTTGCTCATATTTACTCATTAGGTGAAAGAATGTTGATAGAATCAAACCCACTATCCTTGACACAGGAAACTGCTAATTTAACAGGTCAGAGCTTTTGCTCCTCTGCGCTAACTACCAGACGAAAACAGATGGGTGTATGTGGGTGGCGGTCTTTTGGGGGAAAACAAGGAGGCATACCGTTTGTGAATTTTTTTTTTTCAGATTTATCAGAGGGGTAAAGACTGTGGTTGTCTTCGTGTTTTAGGGGCTAGAGTGGAGTAGGCTTGCTGTATAAATATATGACAGCAGCAACGTGAAGTATGACTGTGAGCTTTTCTGTCATCACTTCACCCCAGGCTTGCACCTGAGGATACACAGAAGGTGACCATCCTTTGAGGGTTTAGGTATGCAGGTACTTTTTAAGATTTGATTTATCTCAGTTTAAGAACTACTATTTTGTCAGCTTTCAAGCATTATGTCTTGGACACAACTTTTCTTTCTTGGAAAAAAAATATTGAATTGCTTTACTTATGATTTTTTGTTCAGTTTGTCATTGGATCAGAAGGTTGGAAATCTCTACACTGTCTAGACACCCCCCCCCCCCCGATTCTAGTAGCCTAGCAGGCTGTAGACCCACAACTGAATGCATATATTTCCTCCAATTATTACAGTGTTTCCCTAGTCATGGTTTTTGTTTCAGGCCATCAGTGGATCAAAAGGGTCAGAAAAGGCATGGCGGAGCTTCTAGAAACTCAAGACTACTTGTGGACTAGTGGCCATAAAAGTCACAACTTAATTTACTTATTTTCTCCACTGTTAAAGTGCAATCCTGGTCAGTTAATGTATGTGAAACGCGTGCAGCGAGAAAGAGTCGAGACTGAATTTTTTCTTTCCTTAATCATGATTTTTTCAGGCCATCATTGGATGAGCAAGTTATTTATTTAAAAACAAAACTCATTGCCATTAGCTTATCACCCTTAACTTCTATTATTGACCCATAATTGAGTGTAGTTTTCCACAACATATTTGACTGTTTTTAGGTACTGCTTTGCCTAATAAGTATAGAAATTGCACTGTTTGGCTGCTTATGATGCCACTGCACATACGATAGCATACTTCTGGTACTGACTCCTTGCACCATCATTTGTCTCTGACACACTGAATTAACTACCTCTGTGGCTTCTACTTGCAACAAAAAGAGCTCTGGACTACATTCATACTTAAAAATGATTCACAACATAGGTAATTGCATGTTGCTTTTTTCAAATTTAACTTCCTGCAGGGGACACTCCCTCCATTGGCAGCCATATTTCTGCCCCCCCACCCACCCTTGCACTTTCATTCACTGTTTCACTGTAAGACCTGACCCTAGGATATTTTTTATTCTTCCACCCCCCCAGTAACAATATAATACAGAGTTACTGCCCGTTTTTTCAGAAGTGATACCACCTTGAAACTCACTGCTGTTATAGCTTGGCAACTCTTGTATCTCATCTAATAGACACTACTTGCATGCAACAGTCTCCTGCATGCAACAGTCTACTGCATCCACAGGGCTCTCTAACAGCCCAGCTTGAAACTTAGGATTTTACAAATTTATTAAGAAAAGTGCTTGAGTTTTTTTTCTCTCTGCTCACCTTTCCTTGTCCTGGCCCCTCTTGCTCTGTTCACCCTCGCTCCACTTGGGCTCACTCTGCTCATCCATCCCATCCCAATTTCCACCCATGCCCACTACATCTATATTTATACTTAACATCAAAACACACCCATTTTCAAATCACCCAATCACTGCATCAAACCCCACCCCAACAAGTCATATTTCACTCCTCCCCTACTACAGTCCATTACTATACCCTACTCTTCTACCTTATTCCCCTAGGTAACCCAATAAGAAACACTATCTCAAGCTCAATGCTTTTCTCGTACTCTGCTATATATCTTACTTACCACAGCTTACGATCTCACATAGTATCACCAGCAACATGGAACCTTCCTACACTCTCCCACCAACCGCATATAAAGTCATTCCACACCTATATAACTCCACTACTAAACTCTTCTCAAATTATATACAAACAAATAGTACTACTTTTCACACAAATACATCAAACTCCTCATCAGACAACCACCTGTACCTAATCAGTGTAGCTGAAATTAAACTAAGTGGTGACATACACCCCAATCCAGGCCCTACCATTACACAATAAATACCCCGCCCTACTACCTTAAACATTTTCAGACATAATAACACAGACCTCCTTATCCTAAATATTAATTTAGGAAGCATGTTCAACAAAACCCCTGAATTTTATGCAGCCCTCTCCCAGTATTCTCCAGACATAGTTACAATAACAGAAACCTGGCTAAAACCTCACATACAAGACATGGGGAGGCTAACCCATGGGTAAATTTCTATAAGCTTGACATAATTCATAAATGAGGTGGTAGAACTGCAATCATGTACAAAGATGACCTCATCCTGAAACGTCTAACAAACTACCCAGACCCCGACAATTTGGAAATCCTTGCCACCTACCTTAAAATCAACCACAATAAAAATATTATTCTAATAGGAACTTGCGTACCCCATGGAAACAGCCCATCCACCACTGAAGACTTCCTCTGCTGTGTTGCCTCTACATACAATCAGGAAACCATAATTATGGGGGACTCTAACGTTGACTGGGCCTCCTTCACCTCCAACAACCCTAATAACTTTATCAACCTCCACAGCTTCTACCAAATAATACAATCTCCTACCAGGGTTGACAAGCACAGCATTAAACAATCAATACTGGACTGGATCCTAACAAATAAACCTTCCCTCTGCTACCAGTGTGGTTGTCTTCCAGACAACCTAAGTGATCAGACCCACCAACCTTATCTGACAATAATCTGCCCACTTAAAAAAAAAAAAAAAAAAAAAAAAAAAAGTCTACAGATGTATACGTAACAAAAGTAATTTCTTACCAGACGTCTGTAATTCCTTATTACACAAATGTGACTGGTCCCCTCTAAAGCACCTCCACCTCAATCAGGGTGTAGAATAATTCAGTGACATATTCCTCCGTATACTAAATGAACTAGCCCCACTCAGAAGAAACTGCACTAAATCCAAACACATACCATAGCTAACCAAAGAGACCAAGAAGCTTCTTAAACTAAGAGGTAAAACCCGGTTCCACTATCAGGATACTAAAAATGAAACAACTTTGCTCAGCTATCGGCAACTGTGTAACCTAGCCAAAAAACAAATTAGACAAGACAAAAAAAAATACTACACAACTATAGAAAATAAGCTCCAGAATAATCCCCACAAGTTCTGGCAGTACATTAACAATCTGCTTAAACCAGGCCAGAAAGCAACTCCTGACCCTACTACCATCAACCCCACTGATGATCTGTCCTCCCAGTTCAATTCTTTATCAACTCCCATCCTGTCCCTGGTTCATAACAAAAGTAACAACCCCCTTTTCATACCCACATATACCAAAGACCACCTCAATTCCTTCTCCTTGAAACCTATAAAAACTAGTACCATTAGGAAGCTACTGTCAAAACTTAAACCCTCCTCACTTGCTGTAAGACCAGCTTCTAAATGAATTCCTCAGAATAGCTTTCCAATGTCATCTGTTTTCCAATATCTGTTCTAATCTACCAATCCATCAATGAACTATACATCCCTGAACTATGGAAAATCTTGAATGTCATCCCTCTACATAAAGGCAGTACTTCAACAGAACTCTATAGGCCAATAGCTATTCTCTCCCTCTGTGCAAAAATCTTAGGAAAAATGCACACGCACAATTACTCCAGTACCTGCTAAACATTAACATTATTTCATCATCACAGCATAGTTTTAGACCAAAGCACAGCACCACCACTGCTCTTGTTTTACTAGTTCTGTTAACCAACTTAGAAACTCCGGCCTACAAGTTTCCTCTGTCTTCCTGGATATGTCTAAAGCCTTCGACACAGTCTCCCATCAGAAACTTCTGAATTAGTTAGCATCCCTAAACCTATCCCATTCCACTCTCTTGGTTTTAAAACTATTTATCAGACCAGTAACAGGCTGTAAAATGACATAACCAACTATCTCTTCAGTTACCTGTCTGTCAGTGTACCTCAAGGATCCATGTTCAGACCACTACTTTCTCTATTTTCACAAATAAACTTGTCTGCTACTTAAAACACTACCATCATACAATACGTAGACGACTCCACCCTTATGTTCAGCCCACTCCTTAGCTGCACTTTAAACTCAACTTGCCTTCCATGACATTGAAAACTACATTTCTAACTCGTAACTCATTCTTAATCCCAACAAGACCAAGCTTATCCTTTTTACCAGTAATAAACTACTTGACCCCCCCCCCCCATTCATCATCTCTTCCTCCAATAATGCTATTATCGAACTAGTGGCACAAACCAAGCTCCTAGGGGTGACCATAGTTAATAACCTTGTATTTGACAAGCACCTGGCAATTGCTATGAAGGAGGTATACATCAAGCTAGGCTCCCTCTTTAGAATCAAACTCTACCTTAACTGACACTACTAGAAAAGCCATATACAGAACTCGCCTTCTTTCCACCCTACTATACACATCCCCCACTTTTCACAAGCCTTAGAAAAAACAATTTAAATAAATCTGAATCCTGTTATAATAAAATAGCAAGATTTACCTGTAACCTCCCATACAGATCACACCATTGCTTTGCCCTGCACCACCTAAAATGGCTGAACTTCCAAATCTTCTTACCTAGAACCAGCTAACTTTTACTCATTCCATTCTTCACCACCCTAACAACTGCCCTGCACTAATTCAATCCTATTCCTGCCCTAGATCTCTAAGGTCCTCCAACAGGGGATTCTGTATTCTCTAACTAAGTATCTAAGCCATGGAATTCCTTATCACAAACAATGCTCAATTCTACCAACATTTCCAGCTTCAGCTATCTCCTGATGGTACACCAACAGCTGGCTCTGCTCTTGTACCAAACCAGGCTGATAATGTCTCTAATTCCACACTTGATTGCAAAAAAAAACTTCTATGTAGTCTATTCAGTTTCAGTCCTGTACATTTTACCATGAAACCACCTTCTATCCATTTCTTACTACCATTTCTCTCAAATCCTATTTCACTCGGTCTCTACTACTATATCTCATGACACTAGTTCCTCTCAAATTCTAGTAATGTTATATAACTGACTTTCAAAACAAGAATTTTTGATTCTTGTATACCAAGTTTTACCGTATTTCTTTGTAAATAATTCCTAACCAGAGAATAAGGCCTAGCATGGTTTTTCAGGGTGGTCATGATATAAACCCTACCCCAAAAATAAGCCCCAGTTAAGCTTGTCAACAACTCATGATGGACGTGTTGAATTATAAAATAATATTATTGGCACCCGTTGATTGAGGTTATCGTACTCTGCTCACCATTTTCAGACCATTCGGACACCCAACTTCTTCTCTTTGCAGAAAGTCGTAAGATTCTTTGCCTGGGAGTCCTCCACAATTCTTACTGTAACCCTAACCATCAGTCGCACTTAACGGTTGAGATCCTTGGCCCATAAACTCTGGCAGGCGTGTTTTGATCGATCAACGTACAGACAACGTGCGTAAAGCACGTGATGGTGCATGGTTGTGGGTGTGCCTTCTCTTTGTAAACAGAGTCATTTTGTGTTGCCACTCCGGTCTCGTAAGTCTCCAAATTACCCCCTCCCCCAGACAAGTTGAGTGCAAAAAGAAAGAGCTATTCTGTCGTGTACAAGAAAGGAATTATGGCAGACTCCCGGGGAAATAATCTGATGGATCTGATGGCTTTCTGCAAAGGGAAGAAGTTAGATTTCCGAATGGTCCGAATATGGCATGCAGCATACATAACCTCAGTCAACAGGCCATCGAGGGAAATGCTAAGAAGTGCAAGTGTGGATCAGGCCGGCAACAATTATTTCCTGAGTTGGAAGACCTCATCTGTGAGTGGATTGCTAACAGGAGAGCAAAGGCTTTGGTTGTGCGCAGGGCTGATATCCAAGCCTTTGCCTTTGTAATGGCACCACAGTTAGAAATATCCCCAGAAGAATTCAAAGCATCACAACATTGACTGGATGGCTTCCTTCACCGATATGAACTGTCTCTAAAAAGATCAACAACACTGTTCAAGCTAGAAGATACTGAAGTTATTAAACGTGCACTTGCGTTCAAGTCCTTTGTTGATGGTATTGACTTTTCTAAATATCAACTCTCCAACATGATTGCTATAGATGAAACTGCAGTGTTTATGGGCCAAGGATCTCAAACAACAATTGATCAGAGGGGTGCCTCGTCAATCTACATTCTCTCCACTGGTTACGAGAGTGCATGTGTTACCTGTATTTTGGCAATTCGTCTAGATGGAAAGAAAATCCCACCTGTAATCATTAGTAAGGGCAAGAAAAATAAGACTGAATGTGTTTCAGGAATTTACATTCTTGAAACTGAAAAAGGCTGGTGCACACAAGCAGCTGTAAGGAAGTGGGTCGATGTAATGCTGCCACTTGTTTTGCGAGCTGGCAAAAGAGGTCTGCTAGTCTGGGATTCAGTCAGCACTCACCGCGCTAAAGAAGTGAAGAAATTCCTTGCACAGAGAAGAATAGATCAAATAATGATTCCTGCAGGAATGACTGCCTATCTCCAGACTCTTGATATTGCAATAAACAAGCCATTCAAGGACCATTTGCGCATGAAACTCAATGACTACATTGAAAATAGAATGGAGAGAAATCAGCATGGAAACTTTGTTTAGCCTAGCCTGCAAGAGGTCGTGACTTGGGTGAAAAAGTCATGGGATAAAATCACTAACAGATGTGTTGCCAATGCACTACAAGCAGGCTACTTGGACAAGCAGTGCTCATTTAAGGAGAGCTCTATTGCTAGGCATGACAGATTTGGGCCAATGGTTGTACAGGAAATGGAGTCACAAGAAATTCAGGTCAAAATTCGGGGGATGGACACTTATGACAATGTCCCAGAAGAAGATGACATGACTGTATCTGAATAACTGTGAAAGCCAAGGTGCAGATATTCTGAAGTTGAAATGTTTGGTGCACTGTTTATGTAGAATTCTCACACAACTGTTTTAGTGAAATTAGAACTGTGGTCCAATAACAGAAAAGTACGAAATAAATGTCGGTTTGTGTACATGAATAAATGTCGGTTTGTGTACATGAATAAATGTCGGTTTGTGTACATGAATAAATGTCGGTTTGTGTACATGAATAAATGTCGGTTTGTGTACATGAATAAATGTCGGTTTGTGTACATGAATAAATGAATAAAGGTAGATTGTTGGATGGTGTGGGTAAATAAGGCATCCCCTGTTAATAAGCCCTAATGCGTATTTTGGCGGGGGAAAGAGTATAAGACCCGGTCTTATTTTCAAGGAAATACGGTATGTCCTCAATTGTCTACTCTTTTTTCACACACAAGTGTTTGCGAATATGTTTCTTAGGTAACACACTATTGATTGCAAAAGTATGTGTTAGTGATGTCACTTGTAAAACGAGCATTCTTGATTTTTGTACACCAGGTTTTATTGTACTTTATTGTTTAATCTTTTTTTTCACAAAAATGTTTGCCAATATGTTTCTTAGTATCAAACTTTTGATTGCAGTAATGTTTGTTAGTGATCTCACTGTTAAAAAAAAAATAACTTGTTAAAATTTTTCTAACTTTTTCTAAAATTTGTTAATTCTGTTAGCTTGGAGCTTTACTCCCCGGGCCTCCACTGAAAATGGGCCTTTGGCCCAGCCAGACATTCCCAGTAAACAAGTGTAAAATAAAATAAATAAAATGCACATTAAAGTATCTAGAATCTCCCACGGCTTCTGGGGGCCCTGGCGATCCCCAGATCACTGGATTAATGCAGCTATTTCTTCTAAGTTACCAGAGTGCAGTCTTGCCTAGTTAGGATTTGTCAAATGAATGAATGAATGAATGCAGGAAAATAAATGATCAGTGAGAAAAGGAAGAAAAAAGTAAACTGAATGGTGTGACTAGCCCAGGATGCAGGGGAAGTTACTTAGGGGACACTGGGTGATCTACAAGAGGGATAGTAGGCAGCAAGGGAAGAACATAAGTTCATCTAAGGCTGGCTATTGCAATGAGTTGTTTCAAGTACTACTGTGGAAGCTAAATTATTACATAATATCAAAGAATTATATATTGGAGATCAACTGAAGGGTGCTGCCTTTTGTGAAGTATACAACATTAAAGGCCCATTTGAAAGGAAGATGCAACATAAGCGGGGAAAGAGAATTCAATTAACAACTGAAGCAGAATACAGGAAATGTGACATAAAGGGACACTTGTGAACGGATTGTCCAAGGGCAAATGAAGTAGGCAGAAAAAAGTGTGCATAGGAAATGAAAGGGGAGGGAATAGGAGCAGTAATGCAATTAAAAAAAAAATATGAAAATGAGGTACTAAAAGAGAATGCTGGGTACCTTGGCAATAAATGTTCAAGACTAAATAGAAAGACAAAATGACTAAGCAGCACATATGCAAAATAACTTTTCTGTACCACCAGGGTTTACAGAAGAGATAGAAGTACCGACTGGAAAACTATAGGTGGTGGATTAAGTAAATGATAGAAAAAGGAAATAAAAAATAACATTAACAAAAATGAATTTGAGGAAATAAAGCATATCAATGTCTTAATTTTTAATATGAACAGCTTAGAGTTACAGCAGAAGGTGTGCATTATTTTTATTGGTTAAAACAAAGCTTAATATGGCTTTTTGTAGGATGCAAGATACCTAAACATTCAGGAAAGGGAAAATAATCATTGTGGGGAGGAATGGTATTAGTCAGTTGAACCAGAAGAATGTGTCGATTAAAAGAGAAGATGGCTTTATTGTGAATAATTGTTAAAACATGCCCAGAAAAAGGAAATATGCCTGCATATGTACAACTTGTGTACCAACAGAGTATAATTAAAAAGTAGAAGTATTTAGTTTTTTTACATAAGTATGTCATTAGAAATCTGTTACTGATTTGTGCAGGAGATTTAAATCGTTTTGAACAGTACAAATAGAAAGAAAGGAGACGGAGTAGGGTTATAATGTTAGGTATAATGAAAAGAGTTGATTTACAAATAGTGAGGCAAGAAGGAAATACATGTAAAACAGAAGTAATCACAATTAAAATAGATTCTTTGTGCTGTTTTGTGATGTGTGGAATGGAGTAAGATGGTAGAATTTGTAGATCACAGGGTAGTGTATTTGGATGATATTAACCTATGACAAATGCAGGGAAACGTTTACTGAGAACAGATGAAAGATCCATGGAAAACGAGCTGCTAGGGCACTTCGAGAAACTTTGCGATACTTTAGAAATGAGGCTTTAAGAATTGGGATAGTTGATGGGAACTTGCAAAGTGAAATTAAAAGTAAGTATATGTTTTGGAGGTGTAGAGAGAAAATGGGAAAGAGGGGGTGTAGTAGATGAGTAGGGTTCTTTTTATTACTGTCCTAAGATAAAACAGAACTTTACAGACAAGAAAAATATATCGGAAAAATGAAGGGTTGAATATGCAGGACTTTACAGGAAAGGGGGGATTAGAAGAAAAATCTGTTGTTGACAAGATGGATGCTGAAAGAATGGTGTATATGATGAAGTAAGAGAATATGATGCCTGAAGAAAAACAGGAGTGTGGTAACATTTAAAGAAAGTATATGTGGGAAGGACATGAAACGACTGCAGGGGTTAAGTGTGAGAGCGCAGAAGAAAGAAAAAGTGGAAGCTAAATTTATAACAGAGGAGATAAAATATGAAATAAAAGTAAAAGCAGAAGGTTCATGTGAAATTAGAAAAAACATGTGAATATTAAAAGAAAAATAAGTGAGGAACAGATGCAGCTTTTGAGACTGGTATTGCAAGCATGGTGTACAGAAATGAAGGAAAGAGAACAATATATGAACATTACTGTACTCAAGGAGACTCACTACTGTCACTGCAGCTACCAAATGGAATAATGTCCCCTACAAATTCCTCGGGTGCAGAATAGAAGAGAAAGGAAAAAACACCTGCATTGAAAGCTCTTTCCAATCCCAGTAAGACTATGTGATTTGCATGTCATGCAGCATTGGTAAAACATTTCAACATATAGGTTCATAGGTGTTTACTAGGCTAATGACCACAACATCCTTTTTAAGCCTAGCCATGCATCCCAAATCTCTGACAAGTTCTGATACCCTTGATAAGTGTAAGCAGGGTCCTGGTAGATGACCCATTTACAGGTTGCCCGTGTCCACTAGACATAGGTATCAAGACGGGGATGAATTTCAGTTTCCCCATCCAATTGTCCAAGTTGCACTTGATTGGGTTAGGGAGGAGCTCTGCTTCACATGGATAGGAAGCCTGTTCCATAGATGGGATAGTCTCTGGGATACATACCTGTCTCTAAAGCAGGTCCTGTTTATATCACAGGCAAGATTTAAGTCTTTAGATTGGGTAATTCTGGTGCAGTTTGTTTTGTGGATATGCAGAAGGTCCATCAGAGTCTGGTCTGACAATGCCCTGTATGCTAGGCATAGACCTCCCCTCAAATGCCTGTAGGAGACAGACTACAGGGTAGGGATAGGGCCTTGAGGTGGTCTGTGTAAGACCTTTTGCTTATATCCTGTATTCTTTTAGTGAGGAACCTCTGTGAACATTCCATTTGTTGGATATGCCTGATTAAGTACATACCAAAGGGGGCATTGTACTCAGTGATAGGTTTAATGAATGCCAAATACAGAGGAACAGTGACTTCCTTGGACCTAGATGCCATACCTTTGTTTATAAGTTGTACAACATAGGATGATTTCCTCACTACTGTAAACATGTGATGGTCAAAGGCTAGATTATTATCTATGTGTGTCTCTAAGTCCCTGACTACTGGGTCAACTCTAAGGGGTGTCAATATGATAGTTAACAGGGGTGGATGACTTCCCAAAGGATACTATTATGCATTTCTTGGCATTTAGTTTTAGTCCATGGCTCCGACACCAGTTGTCTGTGTCAGGCCCTCCTGGAGAACATTTGTCAGTTTGGGATTCAGTGACTGCTCCTAATTTGCAGTCATATGGAAATGTGGTCAGCTAGAGACCACTGACATTGGCCTTTACTTCTGAGAAGTAAATACCAAAATGGATCGGTCCAAGGACTGATCCCTGAGGGACTTCACTTCTGACTGATGTCTTTGTAGAGGTGGACTCCCCAATTCTAACTTCCTGGGTCCTGTCTGTGAGCCAGCTGGCTATCCACCAGGTGACACACCTAACCTCTTGAGTTTGTCAACAATGCCTGAGTGGGTATTGTGTCAGATGCCTTGGCCAGGTCAGGGTAGGCAGTGTGAACCATTTTTCTCTCATCCATTGCTTTGGTTACCTTCTCAAACAAGTCCACCAGGTTGAGTAGGCATGGATCTGCACTTGAAAACTGGGTTGGGGCCAGTGTCTGGAGGTTTACTATATCTTTATTGATCATCTCCATGATAATTTTTCCCATGGCTTTACATATAAGACTAGTGAGACTAGGGAGGGAGTTTGGCATAATGGTCAAGATATTTGCCTTACAGACACAAGGTGCAGCATTGGATTCTCACATGGGTTAATTGGCTAGGCTTAAAATGCCCCACAAGGGTAGTTGGCCTAGTACTAATCTATGAACCTATGAGACTTATGGGTCTGTAAATGGGCCACCTTCATGCAGACGGATGGCTGTTGCCATTCTCTGTTCATGAGGCACGAAGCCTGTTTGGAGGCTACAGTTAAATAGTAATTCCAGAAGCCCTGATAGGTCATGTTTCATGCTATTTAGAAGGCATTGTGGGATATTGTCTGGGCCCACTGATGCATTGTTCTTGGTCTTAGAGCAATGAGGACCTGTTCCCTAGCGATAGTAGGGGGGGTTATATTTGATGGTATTTCCTGAAGGAAGGTAGAGGAGAGAGGGGAAAAGTTGGAGCACAGTCAGTCCCTCTGCATTTAAACTTTCCATTAAATCAGTTGTTGCTTCCTAACAAAGCACATTAAAATCAGAGGTACAGTTAACTGATTTAAGAGACTCGGCAAAAAAAAAAAATGCCATCTGTAAAACTACATGCTTCATTCACACACACACACACACACACACACACACACACACACACACACACACACACACACACACACACACATGGGTGTAAGATAATTATATCCCTTTGTTGCATTAATGTTCTTGCTTAAAAAAAAGTCTTAAAAATATCAGTAAAGGTAGCTACTGTACTTCCCCTAAGTTTTGTCTAATGTCTTTTTTTCAGTGACCTGGTATCAGTTTTGAAGCAGAATTCAGTATACACACCCTAGACCTTTCATTGTAGCCCTCTTAAATTTGAGTCAGTTGCAAGCTTTCAGAGTTCTGTTTTATTTGTTTCCTCATATACTACTCAGTTCTGTAGTATTGCTTCAAATTTCTTAAGTGAGGTTTCTCTTGCTTTAGCATCACAGTCATCTCTCTACTAAAAAGCAGTTGCATGGCTAGATCCTTTATTGTTTTCCTGACCTCTCAGATTATTTCTCTTGAAATCTTAGCCGCTATCATCTATTGCCTTTACCCTTGCTGCTTAACTTCTGATTATTTTCTGTAAATGTGTTAGGCTAGGGATATTTCAATAACTTTTACAATATAACATTTATTTGTATACCCGGTCTGGAGCTGATACTTGCATAAAAGTGATTGTATTAAACTGTTATATAATGTATATTGCTGAAAACAACTTCTCTAGAAATATTTGTCTTTGTCAAATTACTTTTTGAAAAAAACAAATTAACCGTAGTATTTACATTAATATTCATCCTGTGTATAGTTTACAACAGTTGTATATTCTACTCTGATATATATTGTATTTCATTGATTGTTTTTGCCCTTTGCATGTTCTCTCCTCTCCTCTGTTTTAGCATATGGGATTTCTGTTTAGGCTTTATGGAGCTTTTTTCGTGAGCCCTCCCAGCAAATGGGTTTTGTCCAGAAATGGCTAACCTGATCAGTCAAGAATAATAAAGAAACACATTTCTAAGCAGTGGCTTTCAAGTGGTTAGTCAGTGGTACAGTGGTTAGGTCGCTGCCACAGAGTTGCAGTACTAGGTTCTTCAGTTTGATTCCTGTTTGCAGTTCCATGTTTTTAGAGTATGCACATCCTCCCTGTGTCCATGTAGGTTTTCGCTGTCTGGTCTGACTTCCTTTCACTTCCCAAAGTAGGTGAAGTGGTGTGTCTGTAATGGTTCCCCTTCAAAACATCTAAAACCCATAACATGCAAAATCAAAACATCGAGACCATAACAACTAAAACCCAAAACATCTAAAACCCATAATATCAAATTTCATAATATCGAAAATATATAATATGTTAATAGTGCATCATCAAACGTGTAAATGTTATAATTTAAACTTTTAAGCTTGTAGCATCACTATGAGATGTCGTTTTTATTTCTATAGTTATGTAGTGTAGAAATTTATAGTATTTATATAGTGTTTATTTTGCCACTCTTTGTGTTTTTTAGGCCATATAGGTAAGTGATGTAGACATTATGTGTACATTTTTTATGGTGATCGTGATACAGTGGGGTTAGGAAATTAACTTTTTCCCACTGCAGTGCAGTCTCTGAGTTGGCATATTTAATTTGAGTGGGGGGTGCAGGAGGGCTTGCCCCCCTGCAGAAACGTAGTAAAAAGTGTGTTTGTTAGTTTGGTGACGACATATGTGGAGGGGATGTTATTTTCATGTGATTCGTAGTGTTTGGTGTTATGATGCGCATTTTAGATGTTATAGATTTTAGATGTTATGGGTTGTAGATGTTTTGAAGGAGAACAGTCTGTAATTTGTGTGTATGTGCATGCCATGCAGTTTTCATGTGTACATGTGTTACTATTCATTGGTGCTTCATTCAGGATGAACTTCTGTGTTTTGTGCCCACTGAGTTGTGCTATAGGCTCCATCTCCCCTATCAGCTAGTATTGGATTAAAAAGGAAATAGGAAAATGAATACATATCTTGTGATTAATTTGAGAGATAAAAAAATAGTAACCAGTTCCAACTCACAAACAGTAAAAGGCAGCTGGAGAGCTACGAACCAAATTATAAAAGCAACAAGATCATCACATGAATTCCTGGTTTATTAATGCTCGATGCAAAATAACCAAACATACTGCTGACCTAAGTTTCGTCCACTTAATCAAGACTTCATCAGAACAAACAAAACAATTGTTCTGATGAAGTCTTAAGTGGACGAAACCTAGGTCAACAGTGTGTTTGGTTATTTTGCATCGAGCATTAATAAACCAGGAATTTGTGTGATAAATTTGAGAGACCCTTTCAAGAAAGTCATCTCACTTCATACCTCTCAGCTGTACAGATTTTCACAGCATGTCCAGATTTTTGCCTCATATTTTTGGTCTGTTTCTCATAAAAGTGTAGTTTTCTGGCAAACCATTGACATTTGAGTTTCAGACATAATACCCTTCAGAAAATACATGCTAATACAAAACCTGTTCTATCAAATTTCTAAGTTTGTTACAGCAGTATTTAAAGTGTCCCTATTTTTGGCCCTTTGTCCTCCCATTCTTTACGTCTTTGTCCAGATTTCTTGCTCTGAGAGGTTGAGAGGTATATCTCACTTCGCTGGGGCAATGCACTGCACATATAATCTCTACATATTTGCATGCACTTATACATTTGTCTATAATTTATGTAAAATGTATGTAGTATGGCTGCAGCTACTGTTGCTTATTGTGGTATGAGCTTTGTTCCTTCTAAACTAAGTAGAACCAATGCCAGCTGATGCTTTCTTTCTTGGATTATTTTCCCCCTCTGATACAGCTGTCTCACAAACCAAAGAGCCTCAGCCACTTACAAGCTGCTGCTTTACCGTATGTAACACTGACTGCATGGTCTGCACTAATGACCACAGGGGGTCTGAATAAAGACAACTGCAAAGGGAAAAGGTGAGTCTGTTAATTTTGAGTGAAGGCATTATGTAAAGCAAGGTTTGTTTTTTAAAATCAGAATGACTCACTTTACTGTTATGAACTACTCATTAAATTAGCAACTCCATTAATTGTTGCAGGATTTTGATCATTGGTGCTTCTGGCGGTGTTGGAACTGTTGCAATCCAGGTAAACATTTTTGTTGCATGTAATGGTATTAATGTACAGTCTGGTGCCATTTATTGTAAATCCTGCATTTGTTTTCATTTTGTCATTCAGGTAGCCTAAGTAATAGCCTAACTGAGTGGAAATTTTACATTCAAGTGTGTTCCAAATGTAATACTGTCATCTAGTACCATAAAACAACCGACATATGGAGTGTGATGTTCTAATACTACCTAACTGAAACCCTGCTACTCAAGTTTTGCACTACAATTGGCATAAAATATTTTTATTTGCTGTTTGTGTGGGGGGCAAATAACTCTTGCCCTCTTCTCCTGAAGGGGGCTTTACCCTTGCTCAGCCTTGGAGCACATTATGTCTGCAGCTTGGAAGTATGGATCGTTCCCCCTGACCAATGTTTATTATGCTTTATTAACTTGTCAGAATATAGTATGGACCCCAAACAGTACTGCCTGTTAAATTATGTAGTGCAGAAAGTACATTGTTATACATTATTGCTCCGAAGCGTAATATCCAAGGAGGACTTCCCATGTTACAGAACATTTTTTCAATCTTGGAGTAAGGGAGAGAATAGTAAAAATAGGGGTTTGGGTAAACTTTGTCTATCGATAAGCTGTTACTGACAGTAAGCAAGTCCAAAACCTCCACTGGACATGCATTGTATTCCTCCTGTACCACAGAAATTTGGGACTATATACCCCCAAAGTCTTAGACAAACTGAAGGTGCTAAACCATTCAAAGATTTGCTAAAGCAATATCTGATACATGGCCATACTCATGCTCCAAGCCTGCCTAAGTCCTTGCCCTAACTCTGCCTCTAACGTCTTACAACTCAAAATGTTAGTCAAATTCATTTATGTCCTTTTCTCTACTGTAGCCCCCCCCCATGATCAGCCTTACACCTAACTCTGCTTGTCAGCTGTAACTGCTACAACTCCTAACATGTCTCATGCATGTCGTATGTCCAAATATCAGTCTTGTAAATCATTTTTAGCTACTGAACTACTATACATACTTTATAAACTTCTTTGAATGTTGTTGTGTTTCTGTAACATATTGTTTTAAATGCCTGTGTGTTATATAACTTGTAACTACTATGGAGCTTTTCTCCCTAGGCCTCCACTGGAAAGGGGCATCTGTTTGTCCAGTCAGACTATCCAGTCAATCAATCAGTAAATAACTTGTTAGTAATGAATGACTGGACTGCTTATTTTGAAAGTACAGCGAGTAAAGAGTTTTGCATGTGTACACTTTTGAAAATTGTGAGGTGGGAGTATGTTTTTAAAAACTGTAGTTCTTTAAATTCAAATGGAGCATTTACTAACAATTTTTTATGTAATTCTATAAGGCGCACTTTGAAATTCTGAAGATTATAAGTTTGATAAACAAAGCAGACAAAGTAATCATATGAATGTTGGTTGGCTATGTGGTAAGTACCAGGGTTGCTGTGCATTAATGCTGGCATCAGTGTTAGTGTAGAGAATGGAGGGTGGAGTACAGGAGAGCAAAGACTCTGCTAGTTTTTCAAAAGGGCAAAAGCTAAGAGCGTGGCGCTGGATTCTGAATAGAAAAGGGGAAGGAAAGTTAGGGTGTGAAGTCTGCTTCTCCTGTTCTTATGATGATCAGCAGCCTTTGGGACTAATGTCACAGGTATTAATGTGTCAAGTCAGATCCAACTTTCCTAAGCTCCTTGGAATCCTCCACTTTCTCAACAAGTATCATTCATCTCAAACTCTCCAGTTCTGTTTTGCAGCCCTTTGAAGTTATTCAGAGAAAGATGGCCCCATACTGATGTTCTGTTGAGCACATTTCAATAGAATATTAGAGGTCTGTATGCAAGTAAAAGCTGTTTCTTTTTATTTTTCTTTTCTTATTTTCAGTCACAAGAAATAAAAATCCTGTAACTTTTTTGTCAGAAAAACTAATTTTTTATTGACATTGTATGCCACTGGGTCTGGGCCCATTTGTCTCATAATGTTTAAACTTCTGTTCAGAAAGCGTGCCTATGATTGTGCTGTTTCATCCACAAGTAGAAAATATCCGTATTTAATTTGCACAATACTTCCAATTTTACATTTTTAAACACCTTTATTAAATGACCACTTAAGATGCAGGCATACACACATTAATAGAAAAGAACACAAGCCAAATTAACATTTTTTTTCATTTACATACATGTATTTTTTTTTTCCTTTATAAAAATAGCCATGCAGTCCAGTATTACAGAAATCGCTCATTTCCTGCCTTCCCTTAAACCTCTCTCCTCTTGAACATTAGCCTGCATGTATTGCTCCTACAATGTTTATTTCTAGGAAATTTGCTCCTTCCCTTTTCTGAAGATCCTGTTTCCATTTTTTCTCTTTTACAACATTCAGTACTTTAACTACAGTAGATTTAGGCTTTGATTTCCTTTTTCTAGTAATTGCTTTTTTTGGTGCCCAATGGAATTAGTTAATAAGGACTTGCTATTTCTAGGCAATTCATATCCAGTGTCCAGGATGTAAAGAATAATTTCCTTAGTTACAACCATTTGCTCTCCCCAATATTTCTGAATAGTACTCCATAGGGAATTTTTATAATTTGCCAACTCATTACACTCCCAAAAAACATGTTCCCAGTTCCGTCTTCTCCATCACACCTCCATTGTTTGCCATCTGCCACAAGAAAAAATTCTTTGAAGTGTGCTTGGAGTTTAAAAATACCTATGCAAATACTTTCTAGCAAAAATCCTAAACCTTCTGGACTTTGCTTACTTGGGAGTTGCCCATATGTCCTTCCATTGTTCCCTTATAAATTGATTTTCCAGTCTGTCTCTTTCCAATGTTTTCTAACCTCTGTCTGATTCTTAGTTATCATACAATATTTCATATGCCCTACTTATCTCTTTTTTAACAGCAGCTTCCATTCTAAATTTGACTAAAACCTCTAACAGCAGACCTTTCACTTAAGAACCCCCTATCCCTTTCTGTTTGCCTATACTCTATCAATCCCTGGTAGAGGAAGCAGTCTGTAACCTGCTGTCCAAACATCTTGGTCTCATCCCACTCTCTTAACCTTTCCTTCCCAAGTTATTTGCACCCAATATCTTGGTGCCTTTGCCAGTTTTCTCCAGTAGATCCCAGCCGCTTCTTGCCTATTTTCTGTGCCCCTTCATGCAGTCGTCCCTATTCCAGCGTTGGTTTAGTTCATAGAATAATTTCTGCAGCTTTATGAATATAATATTCTATATGGTTGTTATTCTGTTTAAGGGTCTGCATCCAAAATCCCACTCTCTCCTTATTTCATGAACTCGCCCATGGCCTCCTCCTCCTTCATCATCATCCTTTTCCCTTTCCTTAACTGTATAGCTGTAAAGTATCCCTTTGAATCAGGTAATCCTAAACCATCTTGTTCTTTTGGGAGGATCAACTTCTCCCACTTAACTACTCCATGCTCCCCTGCCAGATTAATTTGTAGGTATATACCACATTGACCACCACCAGGGCCTTTATAAGCCTAGTCATGCAAGCCAACCCAATTGTGCCCATATGGATCATGGGTGTTTACTAAGAGGTGTTATGTCAGGAAGTTTATACAGATTATGTGGGGTAGGGTGGAAGGGATATGTTAGTTTGGGCATTACTGTCTACCTCTATCAGAGACATGGGGATAGACCTGGTGAATTTCCCATTTCCCATCTATTGGCCAAGGTTATGCTTGAATAGGGTTAGGGTTGGACTCTGCTTCACATGGACAGGGAGTCTGTTCCAGAGCATGGGGATCCTCTGAGACATATATCTGTCTTGCCATCATGTCTTATTTATGTCTCAAGCAAAAATTTTAATCCATGGATGTAGTGGTTCTGATGCTGTTCATTTTGTAGATGTGCAAACGGTCCAACAGAGCCAGATCCAAGGATGCCTTGTGTGCCAGGCATATATCCCTCTCAGTAACCTGTAAGGAAACAAGAGTATAGAGATGGGGCTTAAAGGACTTTAAGACAATCCGTATAGGACAGTGTTTTTATACCCTGTATTTTCCTGGTAAGGAACCTTTGTGGGCATTGCAGTTGTTGCATATGTCTAGTCAAGTACATGCTGAAGGGGCCATTATAATTGATGGGCCAAATAAAGTGGCACTATGACTTCTTGGACCTAGATGGTATGCCCTTGCTTATAAGTTGGGAGACATAGAATCATTTTATTGCTATCTTGGCCACATGTTGGTTAAAGACCAAATTACTGTCTACCAATATTCCCAGATCACTGACTACTTTGCCAACTCTTAGGGGTATCTTATTGATGGAGTAATTAGCCTGAGTGACAGTTTTCCCAGAAGGCAGTGTAATGTTTTACTTGGCATTGAGTTTTAATCCATGAATTTTGGCACCAGTCATTTGTCTGTGTTAGACCCCCTTGTAAGATGTTTGCATCACAGTGGGAGGGGGTGATCCATGATGCCTCCCAATTTACAGTCATCTGTGAACTTGGTTAGCCAGAGGCCCTTGATAGCCTTTGAGAAGTTAACACTAGCCTTTACCTCCAAGAAGAAATTCTTTATTACTGTCCACAGCTTCAGTACTGGCTTATAAAAAAATATGCCTGAATGCCTGACCTGTATATAAACTAAAGGGTCTAAAAACATTTTCAGTGCTTGCATCATACCATCCATATCCATAAACCAGAGCTTTCATTTCTCAGGTTTTGTATTTTTTATTTAGTCTCTTCCCATGTATCCTCCTCTGCTGTGACTGAAGCCTTTCTAATCCACACTCTTTAAAACTTCATCTTATGGGTTCCCCCATAAAATGAGCATTACTAAACCAATTCATGTGTGCATACATATAACTTACAGCTATAGCATTTGTTTTATCTTAACTTTATATTCTGAAAAAAACTTGAAACTATCTCAGTGTTCCACAACAGCAAAGTGTCCTTTTGGATTGAAGTAAAAAAAAAAAAAATCTGATCACCCTACCAATTATATCCTTGAGGAGTCCCTTATTTTCATTGGCAGTGGTTCTGAATATAGAGCAGATAACAAAGGGGGAAAAAGGGTACCCAATAACACACAAGAGCAAATAAAATGAAAATATGACCAAATCAGTGTCCAAAAGATTAAAGGTTTATTCACTTTCTCTAGTGCGTCGGCACGTCAATGCCTTCAATGGAGTAAAAAAAATTCAGCACACCACACCTTATATATAATGCTCTTAAATAATTAACACCATTGATCAAACAATTAAGCAAATTGGGGAAAAAGGTATCCCTACCTGGTTCCTGTGTTTAACTGTAACTTTTTGAAGAGGAACCCTCACACTTTAATTCATGCCTCCAATCCTTCATATATCCTCCAAATTCCTATTATGTTTGTATCATGGAATGCAAATACTTACATAGCCCTACTCCATAAAATCCCGGCTTACTCTTTCGAATGCCTTCTCTGCATCAAGACCCACCAACAACAGTGTTTTACATTATGTTGCCCTCTGAATCATTATTGTTCTATTCATGTTGTCAAATGTTTGCTTCCCTCTACCAAACCACACTGATCAATATCTATTAGTTTTCGAAACATCTTTGCCATTCTTTTAGCTAGTATAGACATAAACACTTTATATTCTTGGTTTTAAAATTGAAATAGCTCTATATGAAACTGGGTCTGATAGGTCTTTACCCTCCTTGGGTAATACAGCCACTGCACCATTCTCCCAAGACACTGGTGCTTCCCCTTAATTTAAAATAATTAAAGAACTCCTTCCAGATCTTTCACATTCTTCCCTCTTAACTTCCAAGATTTGACAGGAATGCTACTATGCCTAGATTACCTCCCTGCAGATTGATTAGACATCACCATTTTTATCACCATCTCCTCCTGTCTTCACTATTAGTTTTTGAGTCCCTTCTTCCCCTAACCTTGGCATAATTAAGTCTTCCTTAAATATTTCCATTTGTGCTCCTTCCTGGTTTCCACATTCCTCTGCTTTATGCAGATTTTCATAACATTCCTGAAATATCTCTAACTCCTGTATATAATCTCTAGTTATTTTTCTTGTCACTAGCTCTCCAAGTCTGGCAACATGCCTGTCTTGTTTGCTGTCCAAGTCATTGTGCTAAAAGATGTGCTGTGGATTTATCAAAATAATTGCTTAACAATCTTTCAAAACTCGCACATATCCAAGTTTTCCCTTATTTTCTCTTTAGCACTTTGCAGTCACTCCTCCTCTTGTTCTGTGAGATTTCTTTTATTTTGAAATACTTTAATCTTTGTCATCCCCTCTAAATAATTTCTATTACTTTTTGATTAACTGAAATATATCTTATTTCTTCATTGTTTTTAAATACCATTTTCATTTTATACCAGCAAAGTAGCTATCCATTCTGAAGTAATTTCTATATTTCCTAATAACTCTCAAATAATTTCTACTATCCATTCCTTGAATGCCTCTCTTTTTAACAGATAGGTGGGAAAGTGTCAGTGTCTTATTTTTACTTCATCACCTTGCATTTTATTCTTAGATTTTATTAGTGTAAGATCTGAAATAGTTATTGGATGTGTCAAAGCTTTCAATTAAGTGCAGACTCCTGTAAAATATAATTTATATCCAAACTGCAAAAACCATGAACTGAAGGAAAAACAAGGAAGCTAAGCATAAGCTCTGTATGTGACGAAAAGCCGAAAAATAGAGTTTACACTTAGCTTCCTTGTTTTTCCTTCAGTTCATGGTTTTTGCAGTTTGGTTTGTCTGCTACCATTTGTATATTTGTTGTTTTGGTTTATAATTTATATCCAGTCTAGGCCAGCTATTGTACCTTGTAGAATATGTAAATTCTGCCTGAGTTTCTACTACTAAATTCATGTCTTGTATACCAAATAATTTCATAAATTTCTTCAGAAATCTACCCTCTTGATATATTTTTCCCTTGTAGGCCCCCATATGCACTACTGCAATTCAAGACCTAATCCCCACCTGTAAGTAATATTCCCTGCTGAAAGCTGATTATTTCTCCCAAAAGTTTCTTAAGCTCCATAATAGTGTTTTTTTTGGTGAAATATAAATACATGCCAGTGTAATCCTCCTCCCTTGCCAGTAGCCCCTTACTACCACAGGTATGACATTGTCTTCTGTGATTATTGGCTGGAGCCCTTCTAGAAATCAGTATTGCTGCTCTTGTCCTTTGTGCTTGATACTGTGCTGAATATCCATCCTGACATCCTTTCTTTGTCAAATTCGTATCCTTGTTTCTTTCCAAGTGTCTCCTGTTGTATCACAATTTGCATACTGCATTTCTTAATGTAATTCAATACACTTTATTTTCTGTCTACACTGGTAACGCCATTTACATTCCAAGATAATGTGGATAGACTAGGCATTATGATAAAAAGCTATTGATCTGAAGTAGTTAACTTCATTTTATCTGCAACCTGTGGGTATATGGATCCGTATCGGATCCGAGCCGGCAACTTTTTTCTAGCATCTGCTCCAAGCTCCGAGCTCCTCCCCTTACCCATAATGCCCTACCATCTCCTATCTTCCCCCAGATCTCGTTTGTCGTGCCAGTAGTGTGCATCGTGGTCTCCTTTGCTCTGAGCTCAGGGATAGTAAGTGGTATTTTTTTCTGATCTTCATGCCTAGCTCAGGTTATCAGTTTGTGGACCCTTTCAAGGCACCGTTTATCAATGCTCACTATGACTGTTCTTCCCTTTTTGGGAAGATAGTATGTGACACTTGTCCAGAGCAAAAAGGATGGGAAGACTTTGTCTGCCATTGGAGTCCGCTTCTCTAACCCTCAGTGGTCCTTCTCTGGGAATCAGAGGGCAGAAGAAGATATGGTTCCGAAAATCTCAGTTTTCCCGGGATACTCAGGACAAGTATTCCCCCAGAGGCAGAGGTGGACAAGATCGACTCCAACCCAGAGGTAGAGGGGGTCCCAGGAATTTCGGGTCTACGGAACCCTTTTCCGATAGATGCGGTCAGCAGCCCTGAGGGGTTGCCCGACTGTCTTACTCTGGAGGCAGTCGGGGGATGATTGTCCTTACACCCAGCGGCATGGGAGTCCATTATGACAGATCGCTGGGTTTTATAGATCATATCCAGAGGTTACTCTATCCCATTTGTTGCTCCTCCAAATATTACAAAACACCTCCCGGATGTTCCACCTGCTCACAGGGAGGCCGCAGCTCTAGAGGTTTCAAAGCTGCTTCTCAAACGAGCCATCAAACAGGTCCCCCCCGATCAGTCCAGATTAGGCGTCTACTCAAGGTTCTTTTTGGTGACAAAAAAGAAGGGGGACCTCGGGCCCATTCTAGACCTGTCAACATTAAACCTGTCGGTAGCCAGACAGAAATTCCAGATGGTCACCTTACAGTCCATTCTACCTCATCTCCGAGAGTGCAACTGGATGTGCTTGTTAGACCGCCAGGATGCTTACTACCACATCATAATACACAGAAGCTCCAGGAGATTTCTGAGCTTCTGGCTGTGAGCCAGTCATTTTCAGCTCAGAGCCCTACCCTTTGGTCTCACCACAGCCCCCAGGGTGCTCACCAAGGTAATGGCAGTTGTAGCGGCTCACCTGAGGCTTCAGGTGTTTCCATACCTGGACGACTGGCTCTTCGCTGCGCACAACAAGCATCACTTGTGTCTGGCCCAAGATTATTTCATTCAGTTGGCAGATCTACTGGGAGTTAGTCAGTGTTCACAAATCCCATTTGCAACTAGTACAAGTTCTAGACTTCATTGGGGCATGGCTAGACACTTTGCAGATGAATGTATTCTTGACTCCAGACAGGATCCTACACCTCAGGTGCCACATAGCTCAGATAGCAAACTCCAAGTCTTCAAAGGCGAGCAAGGTTTTCCAGGCTCTGGGCTCCATGGCTGCTTCCATATCTATTCTCCCTTCACATGCGGGTTCTTCTATGGACTCTGGCTGTTAAATGGTCTTGGCTAGACCTGCTCATGGAATTTCCGATCAAGATCAGTCACATCTACAAGACATCTCTTCTTTGGTGGTTAAGTTCACCGGAGATATCAAAAAGATGCCCCTTCGCGTCATCTCCAGTCCAAGCCACAGTGACCACGGATGCCTCCCAACTCGGGTTGGGGGGCACTGTTTGGGAAGGACAGTCCAAGGCACATGGTCCCAGTCAGAGACCAAGTTGCACATAAATGATCTGGAGAGGGCAGTGCTTTTAACTTTGGAAGCCTTTCACATAGCCCTACCTCTCTGATTGATTGCAATTCAATCAGACAACATGTCAGTTGTCTGGTATGTCAACAAGCAGGGGGAACCAGATCCTACCCCCTATGTCACGAGGCCATGAGAGTGTGGGAATGGGCGATTTCCACCAGCCGGTTTCTGATAGCAACACACATTCCAGGGTGCTCCAACATTTTAGCAGACAGATTGAGCCAGGCCATTCTGATGCCTTACGAGTGGTCTCTGAAACCGTCAGTAGTGGAGGGGATCTTCCTTGTATGGGGTCAGCCTTGCTGCAATCGCTTCGCATCTCCTTCCATTCTAGACCAGTTCTAGTGAAGCTGAACTTCCTGCAGGCACTGGTATTACAGTGCAAGCACCAGCAATGATTCCAATCTTAGGCTTACCACTCTGTTGTACCCTCAACACTGACATCGTAGCTTTCAGTACTGATAACTGCTTGTGGTGCGGGAGCTTTTGGGCCCAGGGTTTAGGCCCATCTTGTCAGCATTAATGGAGGCCCATATCAGGGCTATTGCTAATGTATCCAAGATCTTCATTCAGCTTTCATGATCCACCATGTTGACATTGGCCTCTAGGTTAGCTGTTGATTTAGTTGCTATGGCCAGGTTTACACTGTTGGAATCAAGAAGAGGGACCATAGGATGCCATAGAAATTGGTCTTTGTTTCTGTAGTTTCAGCCTTACCCATTCTGGATCAGTTTCATCAACCCAGAGAATGGTACTGACCTCCACCATCTGCCTATTTAGACTTTGAACACCACTTGAGACGTATCTTTACCTAGCAGTTTAACCACACTCCTTTTCTTTAATTAGGGCATTGCTGTCATTGGGCCTAACAGGGTTACCTCTCATATGGCTAGTACATTAGTGCAGTTTGTAATCCTTGGACTTATCCTTTCTGAGGCCCAGTGGGAATTGCACATCCCACGTCCTTTCCTTGGCATATCCTACAGAGGCCTTCCCTATTCCCTAATGCTGAGTATTCAAACAGTCCCACACACTTGCATTTCATAAAAATCTACAGCTGATGAGTAGGACAGCATAGAAAAGCCCTTATCTTTGTGACACCTGTCTGTTTAGACTCATTTCAGCTCCTAGGATATTCACCAAATGTAGGTATGTGGCTGAGATGAACCAGAAGTTGCAACAAGAGGTGAATGTATTTCCTTGCATATACTGTTGGATCCTTAGCTATTCCAGTTTGGGATGGTGTAATGCCTGCAAAGGAGTCTTTTCCAGTTTTTGAAAATCATGATAAACATTGCAACATCCTAGATGGAGCCCCCTTATATTATCAAATTCATTGGATAATGACTGAATAGTCTATCTTGCAAAGACATTCTTTTATTTAACAGGATTGTTCTCTTGCAAATTTTTCTAAGACCCAAAATCAGAAAAAAGGCCAGCACCAAGGAAGGTTCAAAAGTAGTTTAATAAAACTGAAACTAGACCGGTTTCAGCAGCAAGGCTTTCATCAGTAGTATAGTCAGCAAAAAGCACTTAGTCATCATCTTATATAATGTTCTTTAAGGCATCTATATGACATCACTTCCTGATATGTCAAAAATGCAAACAAGGCAAAAGTAATTGAAAAATACAATCAAGGCAAAAGTAATTGAAAAATACATAGTTCAGTAAACAAAAAGTTTGCCTGAGTTGCATGCATATCTCCAGATTATAATGAAAAATCCAAAGAGACACAGTATGCTGGTATATCAATGATAATAAACAAACTTAATAAGAAACATACAATAAAGGGTAAATGCCCAAAAATAAACCGAAACAAAAGTCAGGTTATAAGAATTCTGGTGTTGAATACCAGCCACAGTATCCTAAAATGATCTGAAATGCAAAAACCTAAGCAATGCAACCTGATAAGAAATAAGTACATATACGTAATGCAAGTGATGGTTAATTACAAATTATAATTCATCATTTAATCCAGGAGGGAAAAAGCCCCCAAGTTTAATGATCCACCTTTTTCTTTGGTATTTAGGATATCATGCCAACCTGTTTTAAAAGATCGATTCCCTATGATATGATCAATGATGGTGAATGTAAATTTGGCAGTGGGATGTTTGATAACATGTCTATATAGTGCATTAGTTAATCTTCTGTTTCTAATGTCACCAAGGTGTTCAGAGATCCTGACACGAAACTGTCTAGACGCTTTGGCCAATATAAAATGCATGACATGTACATGTGGCAAGATAAATAATCCAGTCTGAACTGCAGTTACCAAAAACTGTATGTCGTATATTTGTCCAGTGTTCCTACTAGTGAAAGAAGTAGTTTTGAAAATATAGTTACAAAACTGCAATGTCCACATGGATAAATGCCTGAAAGTTTATCTCCAGTAAGTGTTCTTTGAGTTGGAGTGTGATCCATGACCCTGGTTTTTTATAGTGTGAAAATAAATTCCCTAAAGTTTTGCCTTTCCTATAGGAAAAATAACATCGTTCTCGAGATAATCTTCCAACAATGGATGAGAATTCAATATATTCCAATGAGTATTAATAATATTTACTAAATTGGCACTATTCCTGCCATAAGTGGTAACAAATCTACATATATCTGATTCCTCATTATGAGTTTTAGTATTGTATTGGAGAAGAGAATCCCTGGATTTAGCATTACTAAATTGGACTGCTGACTCAATAGTACGAGTGGAATAACCTCTGGACAAAAATCTCTTGGTTAGATCCATTTGATGACTCTGAAGATCATCCACTGAGGAACAAATCCTTTTCATCCGACAAACTGTGATTTCGGTATGTTCGAATAATATGTTTCGGATGGAAACTATCAGCATGTAGAAGGGTATTATATTGTGAGAATTTTCTGTGTGCGGACGTTCTAAGAGTGTTATCCTCCTGTCGAATTAAATTGACATCCAAATAACTGATTGCACTCCTATTATATTCCACAGTGAATTGATACCCCAGATGTTCCCATTCAAATGTTGAATAAATTCCTGGAGGTATTCCTCACCTCCTTTCCATATAAGCCAACAGTCGTCCAGGTATCTTCTCCATATATCAATCTCAGGTAGATATATGTTATGCAAAGGGTCATATAAAATCATATCTTCCATGTAGCCCATAAAAAGATCAGCATAAATGGGTGCAAAGGATGCACCCATAGCCATTCTGTAGTTGCCAATAGCAGTTTTGTTGGAAATAAAAAACATTTTTAGTTAAAATGTGTTCAGCCATACACAACAATAAAGTGTTCATCCCTGGGGGGTATAAATTGGTTTTATTTAGCCAGTATTCCAAGGCATTGATACCCGCCCAATGAGGGATGCTGGTATAAAGCGAGGATACATCAAGGGTACACATAAGCCATTCAGGGTCCAATTGAGACTCGAAAAATTCAGTCGTGTCCTTGATTCTTGCTCTAACACATGTTAACAGTGGTTTCAATTTTTCAGTTAGAAAAACAGACAAGGGTTCAGTGAGTGACCCAATGCCAGATACAATCGGTCTGCCTGGTGGCTGATCAATGGACTTATGAATCTTAGGAAGTAGATAAAGTTGTTGTTTCGCAGGATCCTTAACCGTCAAATGAGTTTTGGTTTTATCAGAGATAATTCCAGATTCTACAGCCTTTTCCAAAAATTCATTAATTTCCAAGGCAAAACCTGGAGTAGGATCAATCTCCATCTTCATGTAATGATGATGGTTGGAAAGTTGTCTAAGACCTTCATTCACATAATACTCAGTATCCATCACCACCACCGCACCCTTTGTCGGCAGAAATAATAACAATATCCGTATTATTTCTGAGTTGTGTGAGTGCTATTTGTTCCTTCCTAGACATGTTATGCTTTATAGTGTCAACAGAACCCAAATTGAAGTGTATATCCTTTATAACCGCCTGCTGGAAAACAGCAACATGTTTATCCATGGGAGGGTTAAATGTAGATTTGTGAAATCTAAAATCAGATGATCTTTGAGCATTGTCAGTTTGATCTTGTTGTTGAAAAAATTTCAGGTTAATTTTCCTACAAAAATCCATTGTATCAGAAACCAAAATACTTTCATCAGTGAAAAAAACAGGTATAAAACCAAGACCTTTATTAAGAAGGGAATATTGATCATCAGTCAAAATGTGACTTGAAATATTTAAAACATTAGTGCATGAATGATTTACTTCACTATCGACATGAAGAGCTCTTCTAAGTTTTTGACCTCTGTGTTTCCTTCCTGCCCTGTGTTTTTTCCCCCTAAAGGGACCTCAGTCCTTCGACCCCTTTTAGCATTTGGAGAATCACCAATATTAGGTGTCTCAGTGTCAGTAGTCTAAGAATCCTCACCAGAGGTAATAAAGCTAGGCCCAGTCTTTTTTAAAATAGACCTTGGTCTTTTTTTATGATAAATGAAGCATTCTTGGTACCATGAGCAAACCTCACACCCCTTTGTGAATCAAATTGTTTGCCCCTATCATAATCTTCCTTATCCCGGGCAAATTTATGCAATTTCTTTTTCTTAAGGTTATTTTCCAAAATAGAGATTTCTTTAGATAATTTGCCAAGACAACCCTGAAAACTAGCCTCATGTTCAAACCGTTTCAGGTTGTTACATGTTTTTCTACTTCAATAATATTACTCTGTATTGTTCTCTCATAGAAAGAGGCCAAAATATTAACTCTAATCATGGCAGCCTCCTGTTGTGCTTGTTGCCAATCTTTCAACAGAGTTTCATCCGGTGTGCCCACTAGTGGTTGGATTTTACATCTCAATCCTCTAGGGATATATTCTGTATTTGGTAAGCTTTAAACAATTTACTGTGCCAAATGTTTGTTCTAAGCATCTTAATTTGTTTACCTAATTGAAAGAATAAGTTTTCGCAACCGTCAACTGGATCCATGATTACCAAATCCACCTTTTCTGTATGTTCAGTTCCTATGCCAAAAATTTTTAAGTCATCCTTGTCGGAGCATAAACCAGATAACAATTTACTGAGATCCATGACAATAAGTTGCAATGAACCGGAGGAAGAAGATATAAAAAATAAAAAATAAAAATGAACCCTGAAAAGATTCTTTTATTCTTAAGGGTTGAATTGGCAAATCACGAATAAGTCCAAAAAAGAAAATCACAATCAGAGTCACAAAGAAGTTGAAGCCAGAATAAATAGCAAATGTAACCCTATATATAGGGGAATAATTAACCCTAGCACCTAGGCAAAATGCTATACAGACCAAAAAGTCAAAGGCCTGTAATGTCTAAAATGCAATGTTCTGAGTAATGCACAACCCACAGTTGTTCAGAGGTGGCTAAATCCATATGGAGTATACCAATATGTAATGAATTTAAGCCAGACACACTTATGCACCTTATTTAAATCAGATAACAGTATTAAGAAATCAATAATTGTTCAATACAGTCCTCAGATGAAATTGTTATCAAAGGTATAAATGTACAGATGATTATTGTCAGCACTGTATACCCAGCAATTATTCTAAAAGAAGACCTGAGTGCAACACTGGGCAAACAAAACAAAAGCCCTCAAAATATGTGAACAATATTGACTCAAATGTGAAACAAAACATGAACCAGTAGGAACATAGGAATGAACAGATATAAGCAATAATATTGTATCAACCTAGTGTATATAACAATGGCTAGTTCATCATAATCAAATGAAATAGAATAAAATTATGCACATATTACAAACTGAGCACCCATACATGAAATGTCCTTGAAAAAATAGCAATGTTGTATTATGCTACAACAGTACTCAGAAATCCAGTATATAAAAAAGAAAACGACTAGGCAAAATAATATGAAATATACACGTGTTATAAACTAAGAACACATACATGAAAAGTCCTGAAAGAATGGCACTGTTATATTGTGCTACAACAGTTCTCTAAAGTCCAGTATTCAAGAAAAAACGACTTAACAACACCATCCAGACAGTTAAATGATTGTCACAGAAAAATTCTTCATTATGGTAAAACAATTACCAATGAAAATTAATCCAAAAATAGATGTCAAGAACAGTACCTGGAAAGATGAAGTTTGAAATGTATTTGGACCCTTAAAAAGTTGTTCCAAACAATGTCCCAAAAGGCCAAATCGATCCTCGAAGTCCTGATATGTCCAAAAACAGTATGGAAACAACAACGACCTTGAAAAACAAATCCCAATCCGAAAGATAGTGGAAAAACACTTGCAACCACGTGTAAACGCAAACGATAAACTCAACAGCGTTAATGCATCCAATATACTCACTTATTAACTTAGATAAACATGATAATCCAACAAAACCAAAAAAAGGATGACCAAAAGTCAATCCTTTAAAAAGAAAGCGATGTAGAGGCCATGCATCTGAAAATAACGATGTCCAGGATGAAAAATCCTAAGCAATCCACAAAAAAGATGACCACCTGAATGGTAGAACTCCCAAACGCCAACAGCCAGCACAAACGAAAATCAATGTAGTGTATAGGAGCTAGCAAGTTAGGCTGGTGCACGGCAAGAGCAGTTGTTAGACCCAAAATCAGAAAAAAGGCCAGCACCAAGGAAGGTTCAAAAGTAGTTTAATAAAACTGAAACTAGACCGGTTTCAGCAGCAAGGCTTTCATCAGTAGTATAGTCAGCAAAAGCACTTAGTCATCATCTTATATAATGTTCTTTAAGGCATCTATATGACATCACTTCCTGATATGTCAAAATGCAAACAAGGCAAAAGTAATTGAAAAATACAATCAAGGCAAAAGTAATTGAAAAATACATAGTTCAGTAAACAAAAGTTTGCCTGAGTTGCATGCATATCTCCAGATTATAATGAAAAAATCCAAAGAGACACAGTATGCTGGTATATCAATGATAATAAACAAACTTAATAAGAAACATACAGTAAAGGGTAAATGCCCAAAAATAAACCCGAAACAAAAGTCAGGTTATAAGAATTCTGGTGTTGAATACCAGCCACAGTATCCTAAAATGATCTGAAATGCAAAAACCTAAGCAATGCAACCTAAGAAATAAGTACATATACGTAATGCAACCATACTGTGTCTCTTTGGATTTTTTCATTATAATCTGGAGATATGCATGCAACTCAGGCAAACTTTTTTGTTTACTGAACTATGTATTTTTCAATTACTTTTGCCTTGATTGTATTTTTCAATTACTTTTGCCTTGTTTGCATTTTTGACATATCAGGAAGTGATGTCATATAGATGCCTTAAAGAACATTATATAAGATGATGACTAAGTGCTTTTTGCTGACTATACTACTGATGAAAGCCTTGCTGCTGAAACCGGTCTAGTTTCAGTTTTATTAAACTACTTTTGAACCTTCCTTGGTGCTGGCCTTTTTTCTGATTTTGGGTCTAACAAGTGCTCTTGCCGTGCACCAGCCTAACTTGCTAGCTCCTATACACTACATAAATTTTTCTAATACAGATGTATTTAGTCCCCGATTTTCTCTTTCTCAAATCCTTGGGACTTTCAACAGTAACTATATATGGTTCCTGTGATGTCCCCACGCAGGGCCAGTAATTAAAGAACCTCAATCCTAACCACTGATACTGGAGAGGGATGTCCACTTGGAACAAAAAATGGATGCACCCAGCATTTCCAGATGTAGCTATCTGCATCAAGCACAATTACCCTTAAGATCATACAGGGAGCACACACTGCCTGCAGGCTCCCCATTGGCACAACTGTAGAGTTAAGTCCTCAGCCGAGTGTCCAAGCAAAGTCTTCTAGCACCCTCTCTGTGAAATCAGTGCTTTGTGCAAGTAGCTCACACACACACACACACACACACACACACTTGGGAAAGGCTGGCACAGATTTACTAGTTATGCCTCCTTCTGACAAGACTATAAGGTAGTTATCACTGCCACCAGACACTACAAAGCCAGCTACATAAGGCTGTTGCAAGGGTACCCAATTATATTGAGTGAAATTAGTCTTTTTCCTTTTCTTTCGGTTGCTCCAGTTATGGGTCACCACAGTGGATCATCTGTTTCTATTTCTTGTCCTTTGCATCTTGCCACGTCACACCAACCACCTGCATGTCCTCTCACCACATCCATAAACCTCATCTTAGGCCTTCCTTATTTCTTCTTACTTGGCAGCTTCATCCTTAGCATCCCTCTCCCAATATACCCAGCATCTCTCCTCAGCACATGTCCAAACCAACGCAATCTCATTTTTCTGGCTTTGTCTCCAAACCGTCCAACTTGAGCTGACCCTGTAATATAGTAATTACTAATTTTGTCCATCCTCGTTGCACCTAATGCCAATCTTAACATTTTTAACTCTGCCATCTCCAGCTCTGACTCCTATCTTTTTGTCAGTACCACACTCTCCAACCCATATAACATAGTCGGTCTCCCTGCCATCTTGTAGACATTCCTTTTCACTCTTACTGGTACCCATCTGTCACAAATCACTCTTTTCCACCCACTCCACCCTGCCTGCATTCTCCTCTTCACCTCTCTCCAAACTCACCATTACTCTGAACTGTTAATCCCAAGTATTTAAACTCGTCCACCTTCGCCAACTCTGCTCCCTGCATCCTCATTATTCCTGTGTCCTCCCTGTCATTCGCACACACACACATTCTGTCTTAGTCCTGCTGACCTTTATTTTTATCCTCTTTAGATCCTATCTCCACCTCTCCATGGTCTCCTCAAACTGTTCCATGCTCCCACTACAAATCACAATGTCATCCACCAAACATCATGGTCCATGGGGACACCTGCCTGATCTCATCTGTCAACATGTTCATCACCATTGCAAATAATAAAAGGCTCTGAGCAGATCCTTGATGTAATCCCACCTCCACCTTGAACACAGCCGTCACTCCTACCACAGGCCTCACCACTGTCACGCTGCCCTCGTACTTATCCTGTACCACTCTTACATACATCTATGCCACTCCTGACTTCCTCATACAGTACCACAACTCATCTATGCACCCTGTCATATGCGTTCTCTAAGTCCACAAAGACACAATGCAACTCCTTCTGACCTTCTCTATACTTCTCCATCAACACCCTCAGAGCAAACATCGCATCTGTACTGGTCTTTCCTGACATGAAACCATACTGCTGCTCACTAATCATTACCTCCCTTCTTAAAGTAGCTTCCACTACTCTTTCCCATAACTTCTTACTGTGGCTGATCATTTTTATCCCTCTGTTGTTACTACAGCTCTACACATTACCCTTTATTCTTAAAAATCAATACCAATATACTTCTCCACTCCTCAGGCATTCTCTCACTTTCCAAGATTTTGTTAAACAATCTAGTTATAAACCCCACTGCCATCTCTGCTAAACACCTCCATTGTTCCGCAGGTATCTCATCTGGACCAATAGCCTTTCCATTCTTCATCCTCCTCTACTAGCTGTCCTTACTTCCTCCTTGATAATCCTATTGCACTTCCTGATTCACCATCCCCACATCATCCAACCTTCTCTGTCATTCTCTTCATTCATCAGCCCCTCAAAATACTGTTTCCATCTGCTCAATGCAACCTTTCATACAACTTGCCATATGTCTTGGCCTTTGCCACCTCTCTCTTCACCATGCACCTCATCTCCTTATACTCCTCTCTACTTTCTTCATCTCTGACGATCCCACTTCTTCACCAACCTCTTCCTCTGTGTACTCTCCTGTTCTTCCAAATTCTACCACCAAGTCTCCTTGTACTCCTTCCTCTGTCCAGATGTCACTACAAACACATTTTAGCAGTCTCCCTCTCTGCTGTGGCTGCCCAGCTATCTGGTAAATCTTCCCTGTCATTCAGTGCCTGTTTTTCACTCTTCCCTAAACTCCACCTGACAGGTATCCTTTTCCAACTTCCACCATTTGATCCTAGGCACTGCCCTTACTCTCCTCCTCCTCCTTGATTGCCAGTGGCATCGTACAGACCACCATCCTATGCTGCCTAACTACGCTTTCCCCTGTCACCACTTTGCAGTCTCCAGTCCTCTTCAGACTGGCCCTCCTGCATAGGATATAATTCACCTGTGTGCATCTTCCTCCATGCTTGTACATCATCATATGCTCCTCCCTCTTCTTAAAATGCATATTCAACACAACCATGTCCTTCCTTTTCACAAAATCCATTACCATCTAACCTTCTGCATTCTTCTTAACACCATACCTACCCATCATCTCCTCATCCCCTCTGTTCCCTTTACCAACATGCCCATTAAAATCTGCTCTAATCACCACTCACCCTTGGGTACACTGTCCACCACTTCATCTAACTCGTGCCAAAGTTTTTCTCTCATCCATCGTAGACCCAACTTCCAGCTTTTCAAACATCACTCTATCCGACACTCTTCATCTCCAAAACACTCTTGACATGCTGTTTCTTCAGGATCACCCCTATCCCATTTCGCCTCCCATCCACACCATGGTAGAACAATTTGAACCTGCCTCTGATATACCTGGCCATACCCCTCTTCCATTTGGTCTCTTGCATGCACGGTATGTCAGCCTCCTTCTCTCCATCATATCAGGTACCTCACTCCCTTTACCAATCATATTGCTAACATTCAAAGTTCCTACCCTTACTTCCACACTCCTAACTTTCCTCCTCTTCTCCTGCCTCCGGGCATGCCTTCCCACTCTTCTTCTCCTTTGGCCAACAGTAGCCCAATTTCCACCAACACCCTCTTGACTAACAGTACTGGAGGCAGTTGTTAGCCCAGGCTTCAACTGATCTGGTATGGAAATCTGTTTTATTGTCCGCATATTTGATCTGGCAAAAATTTTACACAGGATGCCCTTCCTGATGTAACCCTCCCCATTTATCTGGGTTTGGGACTGGCACAACGAAATACACTGACTTGTGCATCCCCTAGTGGCTGGGTTACTGAGTGAAATTTAATATTAATACAAACAGTAATGTTGACAAAACAGCCAGGCTTTCAGGTGTGGCCGTAGTGTCACCAATAGATACAAGTACTCTCAAAGGTTAAAATATTCTCTAAAGGACCAGCTACGATAAAAAGTTTAAATACACTTATTTAACATTTTCATGTTTTATTATTTATTATCTATTTACAATAAACACCAGAGTTTCGGCCACAGGAAATATTAAAAACAACACAGGTAGACAGGTTCACACACTTACAGAAAAACAATACGTAACTAATATCACTATATTTTCCTGACTGATCTAAAGAAGAATTATTCCGTCCCTGGTTACTTACTTGAAGCAAGGCAAGATGAAGTAGGTGAGAGGTCCTCCTTTGTCAAGTTACCAAAACAGACTGCCCTGAAACTTCAGTCTCATCTAGTATTAAACATTTTGTTCTAGATTACAGAATGACATCACATACATCTGGTCATCTAACTTCTGGTTCCCATGCTACTCCCCTTGGCTAGAAGCCATCAGGATTTAGCACATGTGTCCGTTAATACACATGTGGAGAGCCTTGCTAAAATCTGCTGCAGCTCATAAAACAATTTCAAACCTCCACCCTTCTAGAGTGGCAATTAGTTCACCCCAAAAGACCATGCAGAAAGCTTTCTAGTACAGACTTTGTCTCTGGCTGCACTGAGAACTGTAAGATAACATCTTTATGGTCTAGGCCCTGTAATTTAATTTCAAACTATTTTCAAAGTTAGGTGGATTGAGATTAACCTCTGCTTTTCCAGTATTCTCTGTTAAAACATATTTAAATAGTTACAATAATTCATTTACATTTCTTTTTCTGCTCAGTAGGGCAAACTGTTGGTACATTTTTAACACCAGCAGCTTTACAAATATTTTTCAACACAAGCATCTATACAAATCACTTTGATATACATATGACGTATAATTTACAAAATTCCAGCTAGCTGTGCTGGCATATGTTACACATCCACTACTTTATTGCTCCTGGCATAGCTGGCAATACCTCACATCATCACAGTTCCAGATGTCATATATTACATGAAAATGATGCAATGGAGCCCAGATATTCAGTTATGTCCACTACCAGAGCCTATGTCACACTTGATAAAGATATCCAAAATATGCATATTTCACTTTGGATAGTGGACACACCAGTCCCTTCATGGCATCCACCTCTGCAGTGGCTGTTGCCATGAATGTATGTATCCTAGGTGGTGGCGGAGCCATTATCAAGAGTGTGGTCCAAGTATGTGCGTCATCAGAGACCAGTCTGTAAATCAGTATGTTAGAGAGAGAAGGCATTTCTCACTTAACAGGCTTAAGACTCTCTTTCTAAAGGTTCTAGTGTCAAAACTAAAATGGCAGTGGCTTGGCATTTAAATAAGTATTGAACTTACTTCTCGCCCCCCCCCCCCTGTGAAGAAGCAGTAAAGTGGTGGAAATGGGTGGTGTCCATTAACAGCGTTCTGATACCTGGTGATATGCTAGGGGAAGCCATTACCTTAGTGGACAGGTTCAGTCACTATCTGCTAATGCCACACTAATGTTCCCTCAGCCATCCCGTAGCATGGAAGCTCTTTCATCAACAGAAGAAGCCTTGCTGCAACCTTTTTTGCATGCCTGACTAATGCCAAATGTGGCAGCTACTGTTCCAGCATGCTCCTCTGATGGGATGTCTAGAAGTACAGTTGTCTGTGTGTTCCCAAGGACTCCTTTGTGCTTCCCCATTCCTCCTTATCTGGAATTTACTTGGGTATTCAGAAAGCGAGGCTGAACAGGTCCTGGATCATTTACATTGCCCCATATTGGCCTTCAGAATCTTCCTGATCTAGATGTCCAAAAAACCTCAACTAGATGTTGACTGCCTACATCTAATAGCAGGTTATTCAATTTACAGTGCTATCTAGGGAGTCTTATCCAGAGAATGGTGGCCCACAACCTTCTTCCCAGGTGCCCATAATGGAAAAAACTGTCAAAAGAAAGGGAATGTGTTTTTGTGAGCTACTGCTAAAGGCTTGGTTCCCTTTACTGTTTCAGTACTAGCCTTATTGGGCTACTCCTTTTAGATTTTCAGTATCAAATTAAGTTACTCCTTTTTAAAAGTGCATGTTGCAGCTGTTTCTAATTTTCATCAAGGTGCTAACTGTTTATCTCTAGCCTCATTCAGAGTTTGCAAGGCCTTCTTTCCAAGCAACATTCCAATCCGTCCATCTGTTAAGAATTGTTTTTGTCCTTAGGATGTTTATATTTATTATAAAAGCTAATTCTTATTCTTTTCTAACTAGCTGTTAAAGTAGAACTGAAGTACATGTGCTGAAAAATGATTTGCACCGAGTGTCTCCATTAGAAGAATTTCTGAGCTGTGAACTTGTCACAGTATCTCTTACTTGGCATTCCATAGAGATAGAATATCCTTGCCAACTAATCCATCTTTTTAAATCCAGGACGGCTGCAGGAACCGATCTTTGCCCGTCCATACACACACTATTTATTTCCCCAAATTATTCTGAGATGAATATTTGTTTCAGTGTATGAATATATCCATGCAGATTAGTCTACCAAGAGAGAAAAATCCGCTATAAAAAGGGAATCTTTCTCATTTCATTCTCTAAAAGGAAATTTGACTGTGCAGTTTCTAAAATCATTTTATCCAGGCTTTTGTCTGAATGGATTAAGTTCTGCTATGAAAACCAAGTAGGGCTTTGCTTTCTGTGCCTAGACCACATTCAATCAGAAATCAAGGCATAAACCTTATTCAACCTGAGCAGGAGCTACTTCTCCAACCTTTTTAAGAATGCTTCCTTGAATGATGTTTGTACTGCAGCTATGTGGACTTCAGTGTCATTAAATGATGGGCGTGATCTCTAGAGCTTTTCAGGGTCACAGTCATCAGAGTTGTGGTAATCTTGGGAACATAACCCTAATGGCTGTTGCCCTGAGGATAAGCTTGGGACTCTGTCCTTATTACTGAAAAGGCTGAACCTCCTCATCTTGCCTTCTAAGATATTACTTGAGAAGGCTTCAGGTGATGAGCAGACTAAAGGCTGGTGTCTTTAGTATTGATTATTGATGAGGATGGACCTGGTTATCCAGATTTAATGCTATACTATGGGCATTGACTTATACTGTTAACTTAATATGGCAGTAGGTATTTCATGGGAGTCTGTGGCAACATACAAGAGTGTGGGAGGTATACCATCTGGGGAGACATAGCTGCATAGAAGTTTTTGTGGGTTTTGTTATAGAAGACCAAGTAGTTGACTAGTGTGGAATAGATGAAATCTTCTTCTTCATAGGTAGGTACTAGACTATTGGCCCTATGGCCTATATAAACCTAGCCAAAACTGTACCCTGGCTTTCGCCACCCAAGAAAATTTTCCTGTGCCCCTGTCGAGCAGAGCCACAGAAGTAATCCCTGGGGTGAATTTCCCATTTCCCATCCAATCATCAAGATTTTTCTTGGAAGAGTGCTAATGAGGAGCTCTGTTTTGACATAGGTAGTCTGTTCCAGAGTATGGGAGGTCTCTGGGACAGGAATCTATCCCTCCAACATGTTCTGTTTATTGTGGTAACAAGGTTTAGGTCCTTAGAGCGTGTAGCTCGGAGGGATTGGGATTTATTTAAGTGGAGCATGTCCAACAACTCTGGGTTTGACATAGCTTTGTATGTTAGGCAGAGATCGCCTCTGAGTAGGTGATATGCGACGGAGTAAAGCTGGAGTTTTTTGAGACTGTCTGTGTAGGGCATCTGTTTAAGGCCAGTAATCCTCTTTGTGAGGTATTTCTGTGGCCTTTCCAGTTGTAGATGTCTTGTGAGGTACATACCAAAAGGGGCGTTGTACTCTATAATGGGTCTAATGAGTGATGAGTAGAAGGGAACAATGACCTCTTTTTTTTCTGGATGAGAAACCTTTTGTGATGAGGTGAGCCATGCAGAAGGATTTCCTGACCACTGTGGCGATGTGATTATCAAAGGAGAGACTACTATCCACCTGTGTCCCAAGGTCTCTTATCTTTCGGCTTTTTCCCAGTTAGGGGACGCCACAGCGGATCACCTGTCCGCTCATGATTGGCAGTGGAGTTTTTATGGTGTCGAGTTGCCAGCCTGGCGCCCAACCTTTCACAGAAGTCACACACACACACACACACACACACACACACACACCTAGGGCCAATTTAGAGTGTCCAGTCCACCTACAGCATGTCTTTGGGATGTGAGAGGAAACCGGAGCACCCGGAGGAAACCCACGTGACCACAGGGAGGACATGCAGACTCCGCACAGAAGGCACCTCAGCCAAGGATTGAACCAGGGAACCTCTTGCTGTGAGGAGACTATGCTAACCGCTGCACCATCATGGCCACCCGTAGAATAGATGAAATAATGTCACAAAAAGCGATGAGTTGCTGTTTGAGGAGGTTAGTCTGGTTATGGCTTAGAGAGTGGCCAGCAGGCCAGCAGTGAGACGTTGTTAATTTTATTCTAAATTATACTAGACTTCATTAAAGTATCTATGTTTTGAAACGTGTGGCAGAGATATTTCTTTTTTTGATTGTGGTACAGTTAAAAACTGAAAGCCACTTTGCTAATTAAGTAATTCTTCAGTAGATTAGAGATATGGAGTGTTCCTTTGTAAACCTCTTTGCAAACCCAAAGTAATTTTTGACTTTAATATGAACTTTTCCAGGAAAAGGAGACATCCCATTTAATACTTCCAAGGAGACTGCTATTAATGCAAGTGACTGCATCTGTTGCCAGGCAGAAATTAGTTGTGATAACTCACAGTTGTGACTGCATTTAATTGTTATGCGATTTCTGTGCTACCGCTAATTGCGGTGTTTTGTAAAATTTCCTCTTACAATGTGGTACGGGGTCTTGAGTTAGTATGTGTAAGCAGCAAGGGTGTGGGGGGGCACAGAAAACAATATCAAGGCATGCTCTGCCTCCTTGCAAAAACACTGTTTAAATATTGCAAAAGCACTGTTTAAATGCTGACTTTAAATTCTGAGGTTTAGTGTTTGTCTGACAGAACTGTTTTTTTATTGTACTTTTAAGTGTCAGTCACACCTGAATTGCATTTCTATAATGAAACCAACTGTGTCATTTCAGGTTATGGTTAGGAGCAAGTGGGATGTATTCAGTCTGACAGATTAAGTAAAGATTGTTACATTAAAGTGACCAGACTAAGATTCAAAAAATTGTGGGGACCATAGTATTTTGAAGGTTGATTATATAATGAACATAGGTGAGTAATCACTTGTGATCTTCATAAGGATCACTGCTGCAGTTGCCTAAGCTATGTGGCTTGTATCCTGCCAGGGATATAACAGCTGGCCAGCTTCCAAAGCTTCAGAGTACCTTCCATACTCCCAAACAATTATCTTGATCCGAGCTGACTGAAAGACAGGTTGGGTACCAAGCCCTTCAGAGCTTTCCTGCTGCCAAAGAGAGTTCTCTCCTGTGGCTTTCAAGGATCATTGGATGGCTAATGCCATTTCATCGCTGGGCAGATAAATTCTTCACAGGAAAAAAATTCAAGTTTACTTTTTACAACTAACAACTTAATTCATATGTAAACTTTATTTTTTTAGAGCGAGGAGAATCTGTTTTTAATTGTCTGACACTGGAATATTTTAAAACAAGTGCGTTACTTTTTTTTTTTTTGTATAAAAAAAAAAGATGCTAAAACTAGCTTTGAACTATATTCCTTTGACACAGTTAGGGAAATTTACTTTGGGGGTATACAGTAAGTGTTTAAAGTGTTTATTTTTTTAATACTGCATTTTAATGGTGGAAAGATGTTTCTTTTATAGCTTACCTGTTTTTATCAACTGTTGCTGCTAGTCTTCCCTGGGAATCTGGCACCTTTTTCAGTTTAACCAGGGAACAACCTACAGGTTCCTCAGTTCCTCCTCCTCCTAGCCACATAAAGAAGAAAACAGTTTCAGCTAGAATTCTGTTGGTATAGTGCCTATGATCACAATGGTCCAGGGTTACACAAGTCCTCTGTGGATGTTTGAGTGCACGTGGCAGATAACCAGAGACAGTCTTGGGAGTCATAGGAGAAGTGTAACTAGAAATCTGTGCTCATCCCTAGGAAGATTTTTGCTGGTAAGTTGGTCTTTTTCCTCAAATTCCTGTCAGCAGAAGCCTTGTGTTTAAATTTTTGCTTCTTTTTATTTCTGTTACCTGGACAGGATTCCTTTATTGGGCATAGCTCGGGGTTTAATGCAGGTTTTTGAACCTTCCTGTATGGCTGTTTTTGGTTAAAAAATAAAGGGATTCTTCATTTCTGTAGATTGAACCCCAAATGAGTAGAAGTTGGCAGTTTTTGTCTCCTCATATTTCTTATTCAGATTCTGAGGAGAGTATAGCTTTCACCAGCCTCTTTGAATAATTCTTTCTCTGAAAGCATTTTCAGAATGATCAGTTATTTCAGTGGGATAGTAATCTTTCCCAGTTTCTCTGGAAGTATGACTTGTTTTGAATGGATTTTCCAGGACCTACTCATTTTCCTCTTGACCTTTCTGCTCTGGAGGATGTGTTTGTCATGGCCCATAACTTGCCTGACAGCAAGCCTACTGCCCCCTACAAAGTAAATAGACTCTATAGAGTTCAAGCTTTTTGAGTTTATACAATCATCACAGATCAGAACCAGCAGCTATTGATGTATTGATTCCAGCGTCTTTTAAACATTAGGTTAATACTTTCTGACAAGGATAGGAAGGCGTTTGATAGATTTTGGGGGGGAAATGTGTTCTGCAGCACTTGTTTTTGAGTTCTCAGCTGTCAACCTCTTCTATAGAACTATGTTTGCCACTTGAGAATGAGGAATATTTTGGTATATGTTTAGTCTCCCGAGGCAGAATCTGCTTCGTCTAACTTGGTTGCTTCTGTATCTAAGTGGCCATATGTTTGAAATGTGTATATGATTCTGCTAATGCCACTGGAAGTGTTATGAGAAGTTTTGCCTGGCTGTCTTCTCAAAACCTCAAATATGATGCCAAAAATGAAGTTTCCAGTTCTCCATTGGATAGAGTCCATTTTGGACCCCTGACTACTGAAGTTCTTAGTAAATGTGTTGAGAGAAGTATGCTCATTTGTGGGATCTTTCAGTTTTTCAGCCTTCCCTATCCAAGCTGACCAAGGGATTTTGCCGCCTTCTACCTTTTAATGGCAAGTTAATGTGACAGGCCAGCTGCAGTTAAGCAAATGTTTAAAGAAACTATTACAGGGAGTTTCTAAAAACTAGACACCCCCCCCCAGGGCAGGTTGGTCTAACTGTGTAGTGGTGTTTACACAAACCCCCCACCTCCACCCTCCTCTTCTTCTTTCGGCTGCTCCCGTTAGGGGTTGCCACAGCAGATCAACTGTTTCCATTTCTTCCTGTCCTCTGCATCTTGCTCTGTCACACCAACCACCTGCATGCCCTCTCTCACCAAATCCATAAACCTTATCTTAGGCCTCTCTCTTTATCTGTTACATGGCAGCTTCATCCTTAGCATCTTTTTCCCAATATACTCTGCACCCATCCTCAGTACATGTCCAAACCAATGTAATCTTGCCTCTCTGTCTTTGTCTCCAAGCCTTCCAACCTAGGCTGAGCCTCTAATATACTTATTCCTAATCCTGTCCATCCTCGTCACACCCAGTGCAAATCTTAACATCTTCAACTCTGCCACGTCAAGCCCTGACTCCTGCCTTTTTGTCAATGCCATTGTCTCCAAACCATATAACATAGCTGGTCTCACTACCCTCTTGTAGATCTTCCCTTTCACTCTTACTGGTACTCGTCTATCACAAATCACTCCTGACACTCTTCTCCACTCAATCCATCCTGCCTGTACTCTCCTTCACCTCTCTTCCACACTCACCATTACTCTGAACTGTTGATCCCAAGTACTTAAACTCATCGACCTTTGCCTCTATACTCCCTGCATCCTCACCATTCCTCTAGCCTCCCTGTCATTCACACACATATATTCCGTCTTAGTCCTGCTGACCTTCATTCCTCTTCTCTCTAGAGCATATCTCCACCTCTCCAGGGTCCCCTTCACCTGTTCCCTACTCTCACTATAGATCACAATGTCATCTGCAAACCTCATAGTCCACGGGGACTCCTGTCCGATCTCGTCTGTCAACCTGTCCATCACCATTGCAAATAAGAAATGAAATCCACGAAGGTTACTTTTTGGACCAAGAGAATCTTCCCTATTTTACCTAGGGATTCCTCCTCACTTGCCAGACTAAGCTCTTTTCCTCCTGTCATGGAGCAAGGGCTTTCCTGTGAGGAGTGTTAGAAGCTCCCCCCCCTTTTTTTTTTTTAGGAGAAGGTTTTTATTTTAAAATGCTTCTGATTCCAAGTTCTAAACGTCATCCCTTCTCGTTTTGTTCCTTTTTTCATTTCGAGTTTCTGGTAACCTTCGGTTTAAAAGATGTATATTGTCACATTACTGTGTCCACATTTCAGTCACTTCTAAAGATTTTTCTGTGTCTGGATCACCTTATCGGTTTCTGTGCATTACAGTTTAATCTGATGTTATAAGGGTGTTTACTAAGTGTCTAGCTCCTGTGATAACCCACTGCAGACTGCAAGGTTTCACTCTTTTTCTTTAGGCAGTTTGCCTTTCTTTGACGAGTATTGTTCAAAGTGTGTCTGGGATCTCCTACACAAACAGAAGAATAAACAGGTTTCTTGTCTTACTTTTCTTCCAAAAGAAAAGGTAGATCTGTATCTAGATCTATTCCTGATCTTTTCTACTAAGAATGCTGAGGAATTCTCTAGTTGAAACATTAGTCTAAGTCTTATGGCATCTTTCATTATCATGATACATTTTTCTGCCCTCAATACAATAAAACTTCTTTGGTCCCTTAAATCCTGTATGGCCCCAACTTCTGCATCCCCTGACTACTTTGTTTCCAGAATTTCACATTTGTGAAGAGACATTTGTTACTGGAGATGCTGTATTTATCAAAATCCAGGTCTCCTTTTATGTCTCCAGCTGCAGCTCAGTCTTTCGCTCATTTCCTCTATCTGGCAAGGTCCTTCTAACAGAAACTATAGACCAAAGCATAGAAATTAACACATAGTTGCAACTTAATTATGTTCTCAGCTTTTTATGGTTCCTGAGACTTTTGCAAGTGTTTACAGATAACAGCACCACAGTGATGTGGTATATAAACAAGCAGCGGGGAGTTACCCCTGTGCAGACTAGCCATATTAACCTAGGATGTAGCTTTTCATCAGAATCTCACTCTGCAGGCATCTTGCATACTGTCAGAGCAAAACTGTGTGGCAGACATTGTTAGCAAGACCAGGACAGACCCTCGCTTATAGAGTTTTTTTGTCAGCGAACTTCCAAGGTTGACCATACTGTGGGATCACTTCAAATATATCTTCTTGCCTCCAGTCTTAAGTGTCATATGGGAAAATTCTACTGCAGATCCCTACTTTTTAAGGCCTGGAAGACCATTTCTTCCTTTCTTTGGACAGGAATTTTCTTGTGGTGTTCCACCTTTTCCAGTATTATCCAGAGTAATTCTGGCAATTTAGAAGGATTCTCCAAATATCTTTGTGTTGACTCTCTCTTGGCCCAGGCGATAATGATTTTTCCCTTTTTGATATGGCTAAGGGCCTTCAGTGAAAGCTCCTCATAGACTAGATCCACTCACACAAGTCCAGAGTTTTTTTGATGCATCCCAACCCCAAGTATAACTGATTACCTGGATGATAGAATCTTAATACCTTTTAGGCACTTTTTTATGAGGACATGCATCAGGTATTAAAGGAGAAAACAAATTGTGCTGCTAGAAAAGCATTTATTAATAAGTGGAAAAGATTTTCTAGTTGATGCCAAGGACAGAACCAGCACTCATTCAGTTATTGCTTCTTTGGTGCTACATTATTTGTGCAAGTTACTATCTTCTGGCCTGTCTTACTCTTCAGTCGAGTATCATTTGTGGGCCATTTCAGCATGTCTGCTCATGGATCCCCCCCTCTTTAAAATCTCTTGCAAAATGTTTTTGAAAGGGGGTATTGCATATGATGCCTCCAAGAAAACAGGTGGACCGTCCTTGGGATCTTAATTTTTTGTTAGAAAATTAAGTCTTGCTCTATTTGAAACGGCTCATCAAGCTGACTTGAGGGTCTTACTGTGGAATATAGTCTTGCTCTTTGCTGAGGTCAGAGCGATATGTATTTGTATTGTAAGCTTTTATAGTGGGGTCAACCTTATCTCATTTTCCACAAAGATAGGGCTTTTTAAGAATTAATTAATTTATGGCTATAGTGGTATCTGAATTTATCTTAAGCCAAGCTGTCCATCTCTGTTTTTTTTCCGGAACCTAAAAAGAGGATGATGGGATACTCTCTATCTTTGATCTCCACAAAAAAAAACTGTGGTACTATGGCAGAACAAAATCTTTCAGAATTTCTGATCAGCTTATTTCTTCTAAGGGTAAGAAAAAGGACACCCTGTCTCAAAGCTATTTCCATATGGGTTTCTCATGCTATTACTTTGTTATACCCACTACAACAAAACTATTACAGGCAGGGTCAAGGCTCATTCTGTGAGGGCCTTGGCTTCATCTTTGGCTTTTTTGAAATTGTGAGATTCTAGAAGTATTCTAAAAGTAGCACCTTGGTCCTCTGTGCACACTTACAAAATATTGGAAACTAAATTCCTTCTCCTGGTCTATGACTGGCTTTGCTAGTCCCATTCATCAGGGGTTTTTGGACCCTCTTCCTTTCTTCTCCCAGTCATATTAAGCTGTGATAATCTACCCATATAGTTTAGACTACTACAGCAATGATCCATATAAAGGAAATAGTTCAGTTGTAAGTAATTTTATCATAACGGTAGATGCTGAAATGATCATTGCTGCAGTAACCACTCCGCCCCTCTATCCCCCTTATTTTTATATGCTTTTGTTGCCAGGGTGTGAACATTTTTTTTATTTTCGTATCATTATCCTTCTTGGGGTTTAGCCTACCTCTCTCTGTTGGCATAAAGCTCTTAAGGGCTTGATGCCAAAACCTGTCTTTTATTCAGCTTCGCTTGAGCTGACTAACCATGTGGGTGAGTGGAAGGAGCCCTGAAGCTTTTGAAGCTGGATGGCTGTTATATCCTTGACAACATATAACTTTGCAGCAATGATCATTCAAGCATCTACTGTTAGTGTAACTTTACTTATGTGACTTTAGTGTACTTGACAAAGAACCTCTAAGTTTATAGCTACTGCATAAACTAATTACAATCCAGTCAGTGGCAGATTCTTTTGTAGGTCTGTATCAATGACCTGGCAATTTCAACCTAGGAGGTGGTGGTTGTACTTGCCTACCTCAGAGCGTACACACCATCGGCTGTGTTTTTGTGTAGAAGTGCTCCTGCTACTCATTATCCACGCTCCTGTCCAGTGTCTCCCATATGGACTACAGGCCACCAGTCCCACTATCTGGTAAAGCCGATTAGCTTAACAAGAGGGAGACATTAAGAATTCTGTGTCATCTGTTGTATTAATCTTTGCTTTTTCTCGTCCCCTAGTAAGCTCCCCTGTTCTGCACAGACATGAAAAGAAATTCTTACATTATTTAGTATAAAATGTGGTACAGGTTCTGCCTTCTAGATTGCATTTTTCCTTGTATTATATTGTCAGACTTTTTATAATTATTAATTCCCCATCATTCTTCCATTCTCTCAATTTCATGTTGTCAGTGCTTAGTCTTTCCAGTGCCTTATTATTCTGTCTAGTGTCATTTTGCCACTGTATGATTGTCCTTGTTTCGTGTCACTTGTCATATTACCAGTACTGTTACATGTCCTTCCATATCGCTGCTGCAGTATTCTTTACAATAGGGTTCCTTGTCTAGGGCAGCCTGATGTCGAGACAGTATACCAGAGCCTTTAGGTTGTAATGGGTACGCTGTACAACAAATGTATGCTCCTTGCACATGGCATAGGGCATAAAGGTGATGTCCAGATGTACCATCCTCAGAACTTTGCCACCAGTCCGACCACCATCTTCGATAGTATGTCTGAATGCTTGTTCGTCTGCTGGTTTCCCAACAGTTTTCAGATAAGTGCCCTGTTGAGTTTTTTTATATTCTTTTTTTTTTTTTTGCCTTGTTCTGGTTTTGTTTACATGTCATCCAGAAAGGGGAAATGCCAGTGTGGGAGACAGACTCCCCATAAAGATTGTCACAAGCAGTATTTGTTTTGCTTGGGTGTTCCCACGACTAGACATCTTGAACGATTTTGCCAATCTTTTGTCCTTAAGAGATTGAGTAGTTAGCTTTCTTCTCTAGCTATTTATTTTAGAAAACCAATGACTTGAACTGTTGGCTAAAGACACTGTGGAAGGATCTTTCCAGCCCTAGGATCAGCCATCTGCGAAGACCAGGAAAGCTCAGTTGGATTGTTCAGCTGTACCTCCTCCACCAGACTAGTCTCTCTTGAGGCTAGTGAAACCTGGAGAATCTTTGGTTTCCTTGTCTGATTGCTCTGCCGTGATCGCCTCGGAGGCTGGCAAGGATTCGACTTCACACATGTCCATGGAGGCCTTACAGACATCCATCTCAGAAGTACAAGGGGAACCATGGCTGATAATTACTGAGGGGCCTAGGGGTGTTCCTCAGATATTAGTAAGGGAAGAGGCTCAAACAACAGTAATAGAATGTCATCAGTGGTCAGGGCCTCCTAAGGTGTTTAAGGCTCAAGTCCCTCTCAAAGCAGAAAACTAAGCATATTTCTCGTATTCCTAAAGATCATTAGAATGAATGGCAAAACTTCACTCAAGGCCTGTTAAATGCCCTTATGGCTCTAAAGCCTCCTGCTCCTCCTTGGAGGATGATGCAGATTCTGATGAGGAATCTTTGACTTATTCTTCTTACATTCCTTCTCTCTTAGATTATGGTTCTGAGGAAGGAGAGACTTTCAATCTTGACTCTCCTTTTGAGGAGATTATTTTTGGTCACACTGTTTCTAGAATGATGGAGTTTTTCAAAAGGGACTGTGCACCGGTGTCTGATGTTTAGAAGGGGTACTATGACCTTCTACAGATGGAGTCTCCTAGGCCCTCTGCTGTTCCTCCTGTTCTTGTTGTCTTTCTGGATACATTTTCCTTTGCTTCTCAGGTTCCTGACTCTCAGCCCCTGCTCCCAAAAAAAACCTGATAGGTTTTATAAAGTGCCTGATGATTGCAAGTTTCTTTATAGGTGCTCCTCGGCTGACCCTTCTATGGTATCATTTGCCTCTGATAAACCCTCCAAATTGTTGCCTTCTACAAAATTGCTTCCCTTTGACAAGGACACCAGAACCATGGAGATGCTGGGTAAGAAAGTGTATACTTCTGCTACCCTGGCCTTTAGAGTTTTGAACTGTCATGCACATGACCAGATAGGTTCTGGCTCTTCTCCTTCAGGCCGTTCAGGCTATTTCAGATTTTCCTGATTCTGAAGGGAAGTCCTCTGCTCTTTCCTCGCTAGGGACACCTTCCCAAGTTGCTTGCCATTCCATTAAATGCAGCTGTGATGCAGCAGATTCTTCATATAGGGCTGCTGCTTTTGAATCTGTTTTGTGGAGGTATCCCTGATTCAGGCTTCAACCTTTGCCTGATATCAAGGCTAAACTGATGGGTGCTCCTCTGGATAATAAGCATTTATCTGGTGCTGTTGCTGCAGAGCTGTTTAAGTCCCTGCAAGAAAAGGGTAAGGCCTTAAAGGAGCTGAAGCATATTTTTGTTTCACCTGTTCCAAAATTTCAAAGGGATTACCCTAACAAGCCTGCCTCTGTTCGTAGACTGTCTTTTCCTCCACCCAAAGGTAAAAATGGTGGTAGAGGGACTCCCCCTGCTAAGGCTACCCAAACTCCTCCTGCTCAGAGGTCTTCTTTTCTTGACAAACAGGTGCTGTCTGACTGTCCTTGCCCTGTTCTTCTCAGTCACATTCCTTTTTTCTCTGCATCTTTCCCTCTCCCTTCCTGTTTGGTTAAGTCACCCAAGACTCCTGGGTTCCTTCCATAATTTGCCACAGTTGTTATGTGGTTTGTAAGTCTTCCCCCCTTTTTAGGAATTACTCCACATCCTCAGGAACAGCTGGCCTTTTTTCCAAAGGTGTTTTGGGGAGTGTTGGCTCAAGGAACAGTTCAAGAAGTTCCAACTCCTTAGAGGGGAAAGGGGTCTTATTCCAGGATTTCTTGCTCCCCAGGAAAGAAGGCACCTGGAGATCAATTCTGGATGTTTCTTAGCTACACACTTTTTTGAAGGTCCCTTTTGGATGCTATCCCTTCAAACCTCATTTCCTCCTGTACTTTCTCTTTCTCGGGCTTTTCTACTTTCCCTGGATCTCAAGAATGCTTATCTACACATTCTCATTCATCCCCTTTTCAGGAAGTTTTTATATTTCGGTGTTGCTTCCTGGCATTTTCAGTTGTCTGCTTTGTCCTTTGGCCTCTCTAATGCCCCAAGAGCCTTCACCAAGTGCCTCACTCCTGTGATTTCCTTTCTCCGGGCTGAGAGGGATACAGGTCTTTCCTTACCTGGACAACCTGCTATTTAGGCCTCCTCTCAAGAGACTACTTCAGCATCTACACTGTACTGTTTCTCTCCTGAAGGGCCTGGAGTTTACTGTAAATTTCCAAAAATCATTCCTGACTTCTCAGGATCATGTTTTTCTAAGGTGCAGGCTCCAAACTGTTCCAGTGCTGGCATCCCTACCTCATCCCAAGGCTTTAGCTCTGATTGCTTTCTTTTTAATCCCTTCTTCCTCTGGCTTCAATTACAGCCAAGGAATTTCTGAGGGCTCTGGGTTACATGGCTTCCACCATTCCTATGCTTCCTCTGGCCAAGGTCCGTATGTGAAAGCTCTAGTGGTTTCTAAAGTCAGTTTGGCTTCAAAATTCTTATTCTTTAGATTTTATAGTTCCTCTTCCATTTCTCAAGCTGGAAGTTCTGTGTTGGATCCAGCAGCTGTTCCTCAACTTCGGGCTTACTCTTCAAGCTCCAATCCCCTCTCAGAAACTCTTTGTAGCTGCCTCGGACGTGGGATGGGGGGCTGGGGCTCCTTCGGTTCTCTGAAGGTGTAGGGCCTTTGGTCTCTAACAAAAGAAAGACCACATTGGTGTCAGATGAGAGCTCTTCTTTTGGCACTTCAGGCTGTGCATTCTCTTTTCCTTCCAGGGCCTCTCAAAATTCTCACAGTACCACAGTGATGTGGTATGTCAACAAGCAAGGGGGGAATAAGGTCTTCTCTTCTGTGCAGATTAGCTCTTCAGGTTTGGGATCTAGCTATCCATTATCAGGTGACCTTTCAGGCAGTTTACATTCCCTTGGATCAGAATATAGTGGCAGATTCTCTGGGCAGGTCCATAACACAATCCCACAAGTGGATGCTTCACAAGGATTTGCTTCTGAACATTGTCCACCAGTGGGGTACTCCCCAAGTAGACCTGTTTGACTGCCTCTGAACGGACAACTTCCTCTCTTTTGCCCTTTGTCCTCAAGCCTAGAAGGTGGATGCCCTCTTTTGTTTTTTTCTTGGAAGGAGATTTTTCTTTATGCCTTTCTTCCCTTTACTCTCATCCTGACGGGTCCTGTCCAAGATGAAATAGGATGCTCCCAAAATCTTGCTGGTGACTCCCTTTTCACCCAGACAGCATTGGTTCCACCTCCTGCATTTAGCCAAGGGAAGTCCTCACAAGTTACCTCACAGGGTGGACCTACTCACAAGACAAGGGGTTTCTCATTCATCCCACCCATCCACTCTTCAACTGACATTGTGGATGATAGGATTTTGATCCTCTTCAGACGTCTTTTTTCTGAGGATGTGCTTTGGGTTCTGCAGAGGCCAGGAAACCCAGTACTAGAAAATCTTTGCCCAAATGGAAGAGATTTTCTGATTGGTGTTTGTCTTGTAACCTGGATCCACTTGGTGTGGATGTTCCTTTGGTTCTATCTTGTGTGTGAATTGCTCAATACTAAGTTGGCACAATCTTCTGTTAAGGCCCACCTGCCAGCTTTCTCTACTTGTCTGCATCTAGATTTGAGGTCAAACCGTTTCTTAAAGGTGTCCTTCACATTAGGCCTCCCAAGAAACTTGTTCCTCCTTCCTGGGATCTTAATTGATTTTTAGAAAATTTGTTTTAGACTTCTTTTGAGCCCGCTGCTTCGGCTTCTGTACAGCCTTGTTCTTGGAAGACTGTTCTTCTGTTGGCCCTTATTTCTGCCAGATGGGTGACTGAGCTGCAAGCCTTTACGGCTGTTCCTCCCTTTTGTAGTTTTTCATAAGGACAGTGTTCCTTGGTATTGATCCTTTTTATGCCCAAGGTGGTTAATGACTTGTTTCAATATTCATTTGCCCACTTTTCCCCCCTCTCTGCAATCTGCTAGTTTTTTTGCAAACCTTGGATTTGCATAGACAACTCATATTTGGATAAAACTGAAGCTTTTCATAAATCTGAACAGCTTTTTGTTTCTTTTCATCCTAGGTCTTTAGGTTTGTCTGTTCTAAACAAACAATTTCTTCTTGGCTATCAAAAGCCATTTCTAAACAAACCATTTCTTTTTGGATATCAAAAGCCATTTCTTCTTGCTGTTCTTTCTGTTAAGACTTATTCTACGAGGGCTGTGGTTTCTTCTGGTGCTTTTTTCAAGGGTTTGGATACTAATTCTATTCATGAGGCAGCTACCTGGACTTCTCTGGATTTCTTTACTAAGCACTTTAAGTTTGATGTGATTTCTAGGGCCAGAACTGGCTTTGTCAGGGCCATTCTCCATGGCTTTCTAGAGGGCTGTGATGGCCCTTCCCCCTCTGTCTTCCTGAGATATTGTACTGTCGCTGTTGTAAAGATTACTGCAAAAGTGATATGGAAAAACATAATACAGCTGTGTAAAATCTTACCATAAAAGAAGATATCCTTCTTTTCACTGTTGCAGTATTCGCTCCCTCCCTCCTCCCCTGGTCTTTTTTCCTTCTAGATGTGTTTACCTGATAATATCCTTAGGCAGCCGTTCCTACTGGGTCTTTTCAGTTCTGAAGATAGTACATCCAGACATTACCTTTGTCCTACACTGTGCCCAGGGAGCAGATATGTTGACATAAGGTGTACCCATTACAACCAAAAGGCATTAGTATACTGTCCAGACATTGGGCTGCCCTCTTGTAAAGAATATTGCAACATTGAAGAGGACAACTACTGCTATGGTAAGATTTTACACAACTGTACAGTCTACACACAGTGGATTTTGTGACTTGTATGTTCCTTAACATTTTTGATTGTATTACTGTTAAATGTGTACTCATTTCTGGTCTGTAATGTCCATGCATAATGGTCCAGTTTGTGGCTGAAAAACTGATTATCTCCTCTGTATGATTAATAAGTGTTACACACATGTACACTGTTCATTCATTAAATCCAAGGTCTAAAAAGCAGTCATTCGGGCCATTATGTTCACCTTGTGACGGACATTTAAATGAAAACAAACACTCTGATCTCTGCTGATGCTAATTGTAAATAATTTTTACCGACATCATACACAATGTGACTCAGATTTTGTTCTACACAATGTAATGTATTTGTGTTTAGGTGACTAGGGCTTCTGTGCCTGTTGACAGATCAAAGGACAGTTTTCAAAAAGACAATGTGCAGCCGGTTTTCCTACAGGTCACTTAATACTGACCACTTCAACACTAAAGCAATATTACTGTGCTCTGACCATGTTTGGGGAAAAAAGCTCACATTTTAGTGGAGCATAATGAACCCCTGTAACAGTCCAAGTGGTTTTGGTTCTACAGTTAGTATCTTGCAGGACTGTGATTTCCCTTTTAAATAGCTCCTGAGGTAGCTCTACTCCAAAAGTAATAATTAGCTTGAGATCTGAAGAAAGTCCGATTTTCCTCTGCCCCTCTGCATGGTGGTTCTTGGTGAAGGAGTTTGTGCTTTGGACACAGTATATAACCTGTTGCTTCAGGTTTGCATGCCCAAAAGTATCATCTTGTCTCTAAGCACTACAAAAGAAATGCATTGATTCATGTCATTGCTTGCCAGGGCAGAACACCTTTGTAGACTGTGGGCATGGTCAGACTGGCTGCATGTCAAAGAACAGTTTACACATGCCTCTTGGCCTTCATTGTTCAGTTTAACAATCCATTGCCTGTGCACTTTTAATTAATGGCAATATTTTTATACTTCTCCTGCTTACATTATGTGTGGCGTGGAACAGTCACATGTTAATGTTTCAGTGGCCAGCTGTAGCAATCATTTTTTGTCAGAACATTGAGAATGGCGATTCTTTTATATGGGATATTCCAAAGGAGGGCTGTTATAATATATCCATGTTGCAATAACCCCAGACTTGATTATAATAGTAGCAGGGAATTGGGAAACTTAGTTCCCTACAAGAAAGCAAATTCAGCAAATGCAGTTTTTTTTTTTTTCAAAACAAGTTTATTGTTTTAACATATAAGAGAAATATCATAACAATTTTATACAAATAATTAAAAATAGGTATTATTATAATATTCAACAAAACAACTAAAGTATTTACAGACATCCACTACAATCAGATCAATTAATTAAACTAAAATACTGTGCTATTGAAATTAGAATTTTTTTAACAAATTTTGTAAATTATCCCATACAATAAAATGTGATGTTTTTCTAGTTGTTCTCATTCTAATTGTGCTTATTTCCATATGACACATTATATTCATAACATTTTTAAATTCATTGAACGAAGGAGGTGTATCTGAAATCCAATTTCTAGTTATTATTTTCCTAGCCACTGCTAGGATAGACCATAACAAGGGAAGCTTAATCTTTTAACACATTGAGGTACAGGTGTGTTGAATAATATAAGAGACTTAGAAATAATGAAATTATCTGTAAAAGAGCCTGCAAAATTCATTAATTGACTTCCAGTATTCTTTCAACTTCATACAGTCATAAAACATATGAGCCCAGTCAGCATTAATTTCTACATTACATCTCTTACATAGATTATCTTTATTATTAATTTTATTCATCATCAAAGGTGTATAAAAAGATCTATGTAAAAATTTCCATGTATAAAGTCTCCAGACAATGGAAGATGTAGTTCTATAAGCAGATTCCAATATATATTGTTTATCTTGTTGAGTTGGTGGGTCCCCATTAATAGAGGTGAAATAATTCCAGTATGAATCTACATTGTAAAAAGTTTCTTGTCTGATAATTTTATGTATATATGAAAGTTTATCTTTATCAGAAACTTTATGTTGTAAATTTATTATCAAGTAATCAATCAGTTTTGGAATAGATTCTTTAACTGTTATAGACATTAGATCTATTCTATCAATGAGATGTTGTCTAAAGATCTGAACCTCTAACCAGCAAGTTTCTCTTAGATCAAATTCTTGTTTTAAGAAATCTAGATTTTTAACTTTATTATCAGATATCAGCTGATACCAGTACTTTAGATTATTATCTATAGCTAAATGAGCTCCTTCAGAAGTAGATGACATAAGCATACCCTGAGTATAAATTATAGGGAATACAATAAAATTCCATTCCCTATACTTAGGGTGCATGAATATAAAGTTACGATAACTAATAATAATATTTAATGGGTAACAGACCATATGTTTAGGTGTAATAGGTGAAGTACAAAATTCCTTTAGCAACCACAACATGGAGTTATTTATAATCATATTTTTATGTGTTAAGGAGATTTTCATGAAGTGCATACTAATTAGCTCCCAATAATCTTTCCATTTTGCGACATATGACCGATCTATTAATAAAGTAATAACTTTTATAATAGAAGAGATAATATATAAATTAAAGTCTGGAAAAGAAATACCCTTGAGACCAGCTATTAGTATGTTTCTTTAATGCAATCCTAGGTCTATTAGGTGCCCATAAGAAATTTAACATTAGTGTATTCAGTTTCTTGATAGTTATTTTTGTAGGTGAAAGTATTATTGATTGTATTAAGTATAAAATCTTGGGGAATATTATCATTTTAATAATTGTAAGTCTCTCCTCCATAGTAAAAAACATATTATTCCAGGTATTAAAAGATTTTGTATATTAAGAAAACAGGTATTATAGTTATTATATATAATAGATTTAATATCTTTAGATAGTATTATACCTAAATAAGTTATCTGACCTGAGTTGGGTACATATTTAGTAAAATCACTAATGAGAGTACTCTTCATGTATATATAGGTACTATTTTAGTTTTTCTTCATTGAATATTAAACCAGAAATACTTTTAAAATTCATCATTTTATCAAATAAAGACTGCATAGAAGAATTAGATCCTGCTGATGTAATTAGAACATCATCTGCAAAAAGTTGAATTTTTGATGTTGTATTTTCTTCTATTTCAAAACCCTCTATGTCAGTACTGTTTCTAATCAAATTAGCCCAAGGCTCCATTACTAAAGTGAATAATAGTGGAGAAAGTGGACATCCTTGCTTTGTACCTTTAAGAATGGGTATTTTTGTGAAACATATGTTCCTACCTTAATATAAGCCAGCGTTCCTTTGTATAAATGCTCAACTAAATTTACAAATGCATCAGAGAAATTTGTGTATTTCAGTAAGGTAAACAGATAGTCCCAACTTACTGAATCAAATGCTGAACCTATATCAAGACTAATAAGTGTTAAATCTTTCTTTTTCCTATTTGCAAAATCAATTAATGTTAAAGTTCTTCTTTTATTATCAAAAGTATTTCTATTTACAATGAAGCCCGTCTGATCTATGTCTATAATGCCGGGGATAATTGTCTTCAATCTATCAGCCAAAATACTCATAAACATTTTATAATCAACATTAAGTAATGAGATGGGTCGATATGAAGAACATCTAGTTGGATCTTTATTAGGTTTTAAAATTGGTGAAATAAATGTATATTGCCAAGATGGGGGTTATTAACTCAGTTTGGGCCAGAATAAAACCTTATGTATTAATGAATATGTAGTTTTAGAAAGGATTTTATATATCTCTGGTATAATACCATCATTACCCGGTGCTTTGTTTGATTTAAGCTTATTTATTTGTGTAATAACTTCTGTATATGAAATACTCTTGTCCAATAGTTTAATCTGTTGTTTATTAAGCTTTTTATTCATGTTTGTGGTTATAAACTCCTTTATTTTATCTTTAGGTTCCATGTTAATGTTGTTATGGTTAATCTTGTGAAAGTGATTTCTAAATTCATCCAGTTTTTCTGGTATACTAGAAACATTCTTCTTTTTCCTTAGAGAAAGATTTCTTTGATATGGTTTTGTTTATTCAATCTTTTTGTTTTATTTTTAAGTCTATGTAAGTATTTGGGGCTTATTGAATAAGACAAAACTTGTATTTCTCTAAAGTTATTTTAACTTTATGAGTTAAAATTTCTTTGTATTTCTCATTTAGTTTGTTTATTTCTTCAATAACTTTCTTGTCCATAATATTTTCTTTATTATTATGTTTATAAGAGTCTAGTTTACTTTGAATATCTAACAATTCCTTATCCCAAGATTTCCTTTTGTTAATATACCATCTGATACTTTGTCCATATAGATATGATTTTAAGGCATCCCAAACATAGACAATGGAGACTTCAGGAGTATTATTTATGTCTAGAAAATGTTGTACTTCTGAAAGTATATATTCTTTATAGTCTTTTAGCTGAGTTAAGTACGCTGGTATCCTTTTGATCTGAACATTATGAGTATTTTTTTATCATGAATTCAAAACAATTGAGTTATGATCAGATATAGGATATGAAATGATTTTGGAATTAATTAAATCTGTTACCATCTGGTTAGAAATAAAGACCCTATCTATTTTTGAATAAGTTTTGTATCTGTTAGAAAAAAAGGTGTATGGTAATGATTTTGACTCTATCTGATTATTAATATCATTCAAATGATAAGAATTAGCAAAATCATTTAAATGTTTTGCATTAGATGTAATTCTTCTTTTCTTTATAGTGGTAGTATCACTTTCATGTAGTATACAATTAAAATCACCAGCTAAAATAATATCCCCTACAGAGAATGATATGATCTTATCAATATGATGTTTCACTGTATTAATACCAATTCCAGGTATCCAATATACATTAATTAAAGTGTAAGTCTTCCCATTAATTTGTATTGTAACCATACAAAACATTCCTTTGTCATCCTGATAAGACTTAATGGTTTTAGGAATGGGCATACTTTTATTCCATAAAATAGCCACTCCTCTTTTTTCTGAGTGTGCTCTGAACTAACCAATACTGTATACTTATTAGTGGCTAGTTTATCAATATATTTTTTCAAGAGATGGGTTTCTTGCAGGAAAACTAGATTGGCCTTGTGTAGATTAATGTATCTTATTAGGCTTGCCCTTTTACACGGATTATTCAATCCATTAATGTTTAAAGAAATTCCTTTTAAAGATGTCATTTGGCATTTTTAAAACTCAAGAATCTTATGATCGAAATAACAAATAACAAGATAAATAATGTTACATCTCCTCTTTTAGGTGTACATTTAAACATAGCTGTATTTATTAAATCTCTTATGGGATTTTGTATAGGATTCAATTTTGTTTGTAGTGACAATGAGTGTACAAAATATATTGTGGATGTCAAAACTATATACATATAACAATGAACAAGTGAAAATAATGTAAGGATTAAACCTTGCATCCCGCCTGGAGTTGAAAACTCCAACTTAGAGCAGTATTTACTACTCAAGTTAATGCAGTTTTGATGACTTGTTTTTATTTTCAGTTAAGACTGCATTTTCTGAGTCAGTTTTCCTGAAATTGTCAAGGTGCCATCTAGAATAAAAGTTTAGTCACACAGTGTATAATATAATTACAATCATAGTATAATTTTAACATTTATACACATATGTATTTTTGAAGTTAATACAAACTAGTAAAGTTGTTTATTGATTTTATGTTCTTGATGTTTTAAGTTATGTGTTTTTAAAAATGGGTGTCACTGTTTGTTCCGAAAAGCTAACCAATTGGTTAACTGATTGTATCTATTTGTATTTAACTTGATTATTTTAACTTGTATATTGTCGTCTGAAGTTTGTGTTATACATAAACGAAAAGCGCTTAACCTTTTATTCAGTTCGTGTCTTCCTTACTTCGTTGCTCAGAGATTTGTTTTTGCAGTTTGTTTGCCTTGTTGTTTTTTCAAGGTGCCATCTAGAATTCATTGATATTTTGACAATGTATTCTCTACTGTGGTATGTGGCACTCCCTTTCTCACACTAGAAGACAGTTTGATAATGTAGAAAAAAAAATACTGTAGACATGCACCATTAGGGCAGTCATGAATGCAGTCACTGTGGCAACAACCATGTGGTTCTTACACTTGACAGCTTTATATTAATTTCCTGTATGGTGTTCAGTGAATCAGTTCACATCTTTGCTTGTAATACTGGTTATGTCGTCCCATGTCTTAAAAGACTGGTAGTTAGCACACAGGATTAAGGCTGTCGGCTACTAGAGTTGATTCCTTCAGCTTCCCTTTGCCTATTGTGTGACTGTGAAAGTCACTTAATCAGTTGGTACATCCCTACACAAAAGAAGTTCGACTAGACTCCTTAAGGTTCCCCTTTTCTGCATTTGTAGTAACTGTCTGTAAATCAGTTATATTTTAAATGACAAAGCTGTTGTACTTGATAACTAATGCACTTTGCCATCAAGACGTTCTTTGGCCCAATTCACACATGTAGGTATGTGTTTCTAGTTTTTTGCTACAATGAAGGGCCTGTTCCATTGTGTAATGCTTATGCTGTGGTCAGTGGAATCCAAATGCTGGAATGTACAAAAACATAACCATAATAACTGTATTACACACACTTTTTTTGTCCTGTACTGTACATATACTTGCTGAAAGCTCATTGAAAAAATGACTTGTTTTAATGGGCAGTAAACCTGAAGTTAAATGTGTAGCTTTACTAAAAAGCAGTGAGTATTAGCACCTTTATTACAGATGCAGAGATAATGAATTAACCATGAGCTAAGCTGGTGTGAAAATTTACAGATAGATGGAACTGCATTCACTTTCCTCAACCTATCTGGGTGCCGCCACCTTCTTTAGAACCATCATTTTTCATGTTTATAAGGCTATGGAGATTTTTGTAACATGTTTGCTTGTGGCTTTTTTCCAGAATGGATTTCTTTCTGTCGGGCAAATGTCTGTCTAGTATCTCACTGAGATTTGCAAACTCATGAACTTTGTGTTTGTTGTATTACTTGTCTCATGTGGTGGTACTTGACGAAAGATTGCCAGTTCTCTATCTTTGAGTCAAGGTCAGGTGACTGCAGGTTGAATGTAAATGATAGAAAATAACAAGCTTGATACAGTTTGGTTTCCATTTGTAGATTTTTATTGTGTGGCACGTGATACAGAACATTGTGTGTGTGTGTGTGTGTGTGTGTGTGTGTGTGTGTGTGTGTGTGTGTGTGTGTGTGTGTGTGTGTACGTGCTCGCACCCATGAGCAGTTTTGCAATGAACTTTTATGCTCATTCTTTACCTGATGTGCCAGTCATCCATTGCCATGGAGAAGTTACCTGGGGACAGCCAAGACTTATGATATACTACTGCCTGTATCAAATACAAAAGGGTAACAAAACAGCTGGCTAAATGCCTACCCTCCTGTCCTTGCTCAGTCAGTCATTGAGCCCCACCCTACTTGTGCTATGAGAGAAAGCAGCAGAGTTCTGAGTCTGGCATGCCCTTTAAGTGTTTTTTGCAAGTGTGTGAGTGGTTGAGCATTAACTATTTGTGGCAATTGTGTATCCTTGCCGTAACATTATCCAGTAAATTAAAGTCAGATGTGAGACATTCTGCTTTTAAAAATGGTATAGCAATGTGTTATTTTCAAGAAGGCAAATACTGTAGTATGTTAGCCGTTCTATATTAGAGAATTTCTAGTTATAAATTAGTATTCCAAGTAGTGGTGGGAGCCAAAACTGTTTGATATATTTCATTTTCAGCTTTGTACCTACTGTTCATCTGTAAATTCCTCAGAGGTTTTGTTTAGCATATTTTTATTGCATGCTGGTATGGTTCTGTTATATGGTTATAGGGCTTCTGATCTGATTGTTATGCTCAAAAGGTTGTTAAAAGATTTTGGTATATTTTTTGTTAATGAAATGACAAATCACAGGTCCTTTAATATCGGAGTCTAAGACTGTGTAAGCCATATGTACTAGAAAACTGTGGCCACACATTCAAGCTTAATTTGATAAGTGTTTTTTCTGTTTAATTCTAGATGCTGAAGTCATGGGGTGCCCATGTCACAGCTGTATGTTCTGGCAATGCTGCTGAGATGGTAATGGGTCTTGGAGCAGATTGTGTGGTTGATTACAAATCAGAGAATGTGGAACAGCAACTCAAGAAATTAGATTTGTAAGTTTTTTAATTTTGAGTGTATTAGCCATGTTCTTATGTTATAGTTGTAAGAAGAATCCAGTAAGTGTGTTAATTTATCACAAATGTGTCAGAAAATGAGCAAAATTCTACTGGGAAGATGGACAGATATATGGGTAAATGTACTGATATTTACTAAAGAAAAGTGGTCCTAATATTTCAACAGAAGGCCAGTATCATAAATGCCTAAATTTACAGAGAAAAAAAATTCTGGGTTATGGTGAGCAGAATTACTGTGTGAAATTTCCAAAATTTTGTCTCGCACAATTATATATGTACATGTTCAGTGCAATTCCCAGATGTTTCTTGTGGTTGCCTTCCACAATTTACCATAGCACTGAAGGCCATCTTAATCATTAGTCTGAATCTTTATGTACTAAATTTTGTTGCTGTTTCTGCATTGTATTGTATATCTTGTAAGATTTGTTAATTGTGGAGCTTTTCTCCCTAGATCTCCTTTGAAAAAGGACCTGTCATGGCCCAGCTGGACCTTCCCAATAAATAATTGTAAATGAGTAATACATTTAGTTTCTGGGTATGGAATATGTCTTCTGTTGTCTTTCCTCAGCAGAAAGAAAGCCTTGTCCTTGGTCCTCAGCCTGTTTTTTTAAGCAAAACAAGCTTATTCATCCAGCTTGCAGTATCCACTTGATGTTTTCAGCAATGATCATTCCATCAATAAAAACATAATTTGTGTGTAAGATTTTCCGGTAGTGTAGCTAGGATGGGTCGAGTAGGGCATCTGTCCTGGGTGCAAAGTGTTGGGGGGGGGCGGCGGCAATCAGCTGATCCCCATCTCTAATGCAATATCAGCTTTAAAAAAAACAGTATTGGATTTGTGGTCAGACCTGAACATAATGTTATCTCTTGGTGTGTTGCCTAAACTGTAGGAGTAGTTTAAAAGTAAAAAAAAAAAAAAAATGATACATTAACTAAAACCTAAGCACTTCAGTGCTCCATTCAGGTAGAGTATAAACTACTTGCTACATTTGTACAGTTTATAAGAAGAAGAAATTATACTTTTTTTAATAAAAAAAGGAGGTGAGTAGGGGGCAGGGCACAGAAACGGAACCTGAATGGCTGGGGTGTGCATCTAGCCACCTGATTGGTGTGCCAGTGGAAGGAATGTGTTTTTTTTTTTTTTTTTCTTCTCTTCAGTGGAAGAGCTGGTGGTGGTGTTGGGGGGGGGGGGGGCATGGATCTGTAATAAGCCACTCGCTACAGGGTAGCAATTGGCTTAATACAGTGAAGTGCTTTATTTGCTCTTTTCCTGAGGGGGGTAGGGCACTGGACCATGATGCCTGCCCAGGGCACTATTTGAGATGGCTACGCTTCTGAAATTTTCAGTAGAGATACTAGTTTTTTCCAAAATCTACATACGTCACAATTTAATGTGAAAATACTACAGATGTGGTGCGACTCCAGTTCACTGATATCAGTTTCTTCATTGTCTGGGAGCAGTTTAACTTAGTGCATTTTTCTGAAATGCTGGTGAATTGTATTTTGGGCCTGAAATATTCTTTTTTTTTCTTAAAATAGTAGGGTATATTTTATGGGGTCTCTTGTAGAGTTTTTGTGTGCAGCTAACATTTTTAGTACAACCTATAAGTGGATCACATTAAGATGGGGGGGGGTACAATAGGGCAACAGCCCCACACGATAGGATTGTAATGAGAAAAATATCTGTATTTTCATTTTTGACGAAAGCAAAATATTTGCTTTTTATTTTGACATAAGAATTTTTTCCCAAAACTACTTTCCAGCTGTTTAATATTTTAATTTGTTGCGGTTTTTTTTGTGGCTGAATTTCCATATTGACATTCTGCCTTTTTATTGTCCTTGCTATGTGAATCCAAAATGCATGTCTGTCATAACACTAATTCCTTCTCACCGACTGTTACTTTGCAGGGTTCTTGGTGAATGTGATATAAGATGTCTCTTCTGTTCATAGAGCTTTTGTCACTATGAAGTGGTTCCTCTTCAACATATGTAATCCCTTTGTCTAACAGTTACTTGCAGACTATTTGCTATCACATTTCCATGTTTAACAATGGGTTTTCTGTTACTGTGGAACCATGTGCCTTTGCCTTGTGAGATGTGTGCTTTTAAATGCTGAATTCCATTTGAAGGATGCCTGTTTACCTTGGTCAGCTTCAAACTCAGACTTCCTTTGATTTTTTTTTCCCCACAAGTTTCATTTGTGTTTCCGACACTTTGCTTTCTGACGGCAGCACTTAAACACAGCTATATACTGGTAAAGTACTCGTTGGTCTTTCAGTTCTAAGAGTTACATGTAGCCCCTGCTCAGTCTATAACACATGTGCACTTGACGCTTGACTCGTCCTTTCCATGCCCTGTTAAACTGGCAGTTTTGACCCTCGGACTAGCACTATGCCACTTCTTCATACAGTATGTTCCAGAACCCCGCCACCCTGTTGGTGAAGTAGTGTTTTGTCAATCAAAAAAAAAAAACAAAACTTAATAGTAAAGGTTAATATGAAGATGGAAAAACATTTATTACACACAAACACATTTTCACTTAGTAGGGCCTTCAAGTAATTTTACCTGAAGAAGTTGCCAAGTAAAAATGCATTTGTCAATAATAAAATGTTTTTCCTTCTACATGGTGCACATAAATGTGTATTCATTTCTTGTTACTATTATGATCATTATGTGCTTCATCCAGTGTTGCCTATATTTTTTGTTCAAGTCAAAGCTGAAATCTCTGATCTGATGTCCATTTCATTCTTCCTCACTGAGTCTTTGGATCTGATATAGGATCCAACTCGGACACTTTTACAACACTATGATCTGCGCCTCAAACTCCTCCCTCTTCATTATACCTCATGCCTGCTCTAATCCCTCTGATTTCGTTTGCTGCCTTCCAGCACAGACATGGCCCATTGACCTTGAGCAATTTAACAGATAAGTGGGTTCTTATACATTTTTCTCTCCGACTTTTCCTAATTTACTTGGACTACCTTTCTTTGCTTTATCTTATCCTTTATGTATCCTTTTTCCTCTTCTCCCATAGTTTTTTGACTTTGAGCATTAGCAATAGTGCATCTATTTGGGATCTGAACACCTTCAGACAGATTGTGGTATATGTGCGACCTTCAACCTGTACACCCTGTTACACAGGAGAAACAAGTTAATACTGAGAGGTATTTTGCCTAATTCTGGGGCTCAAACTCCATCTAAACCATTGAGTTCTAAAGAGCTTAAAAGGAGAGCGTCCTTAGCCTCCCCGAAGGTGGCTTCTTCTATTCCTGAAAAGAGACCTAAACTACCAGATCCAAAGCCTTCAGATCGGAGTACGTCTGTAGTCACATCAGATCTGAGAACATCCTCAGATCGAACTAAGTCAGCAGAGAAGACCTATGATCCAATAGCAGTGTCAGATCTGACCATATTGATAGTGGACTCACCTTTCCTGGGAATGTCCTCCTCTAATCAGAGAACTTCGTATATGAGGTCTCAGAGCTGAACACCAATACCAAGCTCAAAACGCACTTCCCCAGCTCCAACCCCTGGCATGACATCCCGTACTAAGCCAAGACATTCCTCAGCTTCCTCTAGAGCCTGTCGAAGACTCTCACAATCCGATATGGACAGGATAATGCAGAGCCTTGAGGTGCCAATACAGATGGGGCTCTCACAATCTCCATCCCTTCCAGGAGCTGTGAGATCACCAACTCCAGTATTTCATACTCCTTGTCCAATCCAACCTGTTGCTTCGGACCTCCAGGATCCAGGTTTTCCGAGAGAGTGGTTGACAGATCAGAGGATGGTGTTTTCCTCAACTCATCTGTCAGGGTCCCTGACCGGCTTGGCTCTGATATCATCTGATCACAGCAGGTCACAGGTCTGAGATGTTGGCGGGTAGGCTCCAGGCCTAACCTTGTTGGATCCTTCCCTTCGGCAGACCAGGTTTGATGCTGTCTAGAGGCTTCAGATCCAGTGTAGGCTCCACACCTTCTCGGGTAGTTTCGGCTCCTAATGAGAGGGAGGGGGTATGAGGTCTCCACAAGTCAGTCAGTCTTTTGAGTGGTAGAGAGGACCTTCTCTAAACCTAAAGCTGTCTCCTCACCGCCCCGGACCCTACCAAGCCAACATCCTGTCTGAGCCATATTCCCTTGCATCCTGCCTTAAGTCAACCCCACCCCCCCTGCTACTACTCCTCAGGGGATTCCCCACTCTTCCGATTCCTCCCCTGAACACCCCATAGAGGAGGTGCATTGCAAGACAAAGTGCAAGAGGAGGCAGTTATACTCCCATCTGGAGTCATTAACTGTGGACACCGACTTTGAGGGAGAGGGATCCCCAAGATCTCCACCTGGAGATATTCTGGAAATACTGACGCAAAAAGGTGGATGGTCTTGCAAACCTCCTCCTGAGGAGTCAGCGTTTCTGGAGGCCTTCTGGGTGGGCCCATGCATGTCCTAGGTGACACCCCTGATGGATGAGCTCACCGATCTAATTTCCTCCCGGACTGAATAGGGGAAGTAAAAGGAAAATATTATAGGAAAGAGGGCTAGAAGTACTAAGCAGGAAGGAGAGGACAGCCCACGTTTATAAAGGAGAGAGCTTTGAGTGTGGACTTGCTTAGACTCCTGATCTCCTTTATAACAAGTGAGAAAGTAGAGAGAATTTCCTCTTGGTTTAGACTGTGTAAACTATGGAAGGAGATGACAGAATGAACTCCAAGAGGGGAGGGTGGGTGCATGGTGTAGTGAATGTATACATTAGTGGAAGTAGCTGATGTGGTAGGTTGATGACTGGGTGGTGGGTGTTGGGGGAGTTGGGAATGGCATTCTTAGAAATTTTGCCTGTATCAGTAGCCTGGATATAGAGGAAAGAGAAGACTAGGGAATGTTATGAATGGATTACGATTGATAAGATGAGGAGACCTGGCAGAGAGACAATACCTATGCAATGGGACAGGTTCCATCTCAGACCAAAAAGGGATCATTTTGTTTGGTGGGAAATGTGCAGCTCCACAATCCCTCCTTTAAATTAAGATGCGAATGGAGGGAAGGGTAGAAGCTCATGACATAAGGAGAAAGTGGCATTTTAGATGCAGATCCTTAAGCAGAATAAGAATAGCCTTCCAGAATATTATATTCATAAAGTAACAGAAATTATTCTAAGAACTAAGCCAACATGTGGATGGAGAAAGTAGATTCTACCAATAGGCATGACTGCAATTAGGGATACAGAGAATAGGCAAGAGGGGGCAGACATGGACCCCCGCAGGCAGTTGCAAGGAGGTACATTTGCAGCCCCCTGGATTTTGACTTCAAAAATGTTTGCAATGTAATCAAGGGTGCCAGAACCAGAGGGTAAGGGGGGATGAATGCCCTCCCACTTTTACAGCTGTTGGCCAGGAGGCTTAGACAATTTAAAACAATTCTTCACTCCGCGGTGGTGGTGTCTTTAAGTAGGACCATGCATGCATTGTATGCATGCCAGTGCAGATGTAAACGCATTCTGCACTCGCGCATGGAATTTAAACTGGCCATTCCACTGAAAAGAAGGTAAGTAGCTGTTCTGTTTAGAGAGAAGGTGTGTGTGTGTGTGTGTGTGTGTGTGTGTGTTGCTGTGTCAGACCACAGAAAAGGTGTGTGTGTGTGTTTAACATACATCTCAACTGTCCAGATTTAGCCTCATAATTTTGGTCTATTTCTCCTAAAATCTGTGGTTTTCTGCCCAATCAGGGAGGGCTGAAGAAAACAAATGAGAGGTATGCATACCTCTCGGTTGTCCAGATTTTTGCAAAATGTCCTCATTTTGCCTCATATTTTTGGCTTATTCAGCAGCATTTGTGGCTTTCTGGCAAATCACTGAGGATTGAAATAACTAAATAATGCCACACATTTGCATTTCAGACTTCATTCCTTCAGAAAATGCACGCCAAGGCCAATGCTGCTGTTCTAACAACTTTCTGAGTCTATAAAAGCAATATTTAAAGTCTGTCCCTATTTTTGGGCCTTTGTCCCCCATTATTTTAGACTTTGCCCAAATCTCTTATGCTAAGAGGTTGAGAGTTATGGAGGTATGGTACGTGATGCCCTAGTTACAGGGAGAGTAGGGTAGTCAGTTAACTTGATCAGGCTTGACCCTGTAACTTGATTACAGAAGACAAGAGCCTCAATCCTCTACATCAACTACCAGAATGCTGAAGGAATTGTGAACTTCAGTGGACTCAAGAGCCTAAATCCTGCACACTGACTACCAGACTGATATAATTGTGAGTTTGAGTTTCAATACATTTTCAGGGAACTATGAGTTTCATTGCATTTTCAAGGGATTGAGTTTCAGTTGACTTTCATAAAATTGAGTTTCATGCTGAAGGTGGATTGGGTACTCTAAAATTGGCGCTAGGCGTGAGTACGTGCATGTGTGCCTTCTGTGGAAGGTTGGGCACCGGACTGGCAACTCAACACTGTAAAACTCCACTGCCAATCATGAGCGGACAGGTGATCCACTGTGGTGACCCCTAACTGGGAAAAGCCGAAAGAAGAAGAGATTCAAGGGAAGAAGGTTTACTGTTGCTCATGTAGATGGTGTGCTGATATTGCAGTGCCCTTTTGGTTGCCGATTTGTTTGGTGCCTTTTAAGGGGGGGTGTGGGTTCTACGCTCCTGAGTATGTCCTCCTTTGTGTGAGATGCTTATGTGTGTAAACTTTTCAGTTTCAGACATTTCCTAATGCAGTGTTACCAGCTTACCAATATTTTTTAATGTAACATAGGCAATTAATTCTTCAAAGGCAGCAGGCGCTGAATTTGTAGATGAAAGATTGAAATGTAAAGTTGTTTGCCAGTGGCAACCTCTTCATTAGTTACAGATCTGTTTAATGTGGAATTATGTGGATGAATTTTACATTTGCAGAGATTGTGCTTATTGTATTGAGTGGTATTGGTGGATTGCATTGAGACATTTGAGTAGCTTTTTATAGTTGAAATTTTCTGAAATGGGTAGTTTTGTCATTATAGGTTCATACATTTTGTTTCATTGCTTATTAGAAGAATGTTCAAAACTACAAATTTGAAATGCATTCTAATAAGTGGTGCTGTGTTATACAAGAAGTCGACTCTTTGGCATTAGGTTCCATTGGAACCAGGTCTCCTCAGGCCCAGGACTGGCCAGGGTTTCCTCTGTTCCGAGCTCAGCACCGGCCTTTTCTATGGTGCCATCCACGGCTCTGGGAACCCATTCGGTACCTATCCAGCTTGAGCCTCCACTCCTTGGAGCGGGCTTAAAGGAGCAGGGTGTGACCCCGGTTCCAAGGTTGTCCTTTTCTGTTCCGGGCTACCATCCCTCTTCGGACGGCCTTGCTTTCCAGGTGATGGAGAGGGCTCTTACCTCCATGAGCAAGCCTTCGGCATCTGAATCCCCATGTCCTCCCCCTGTGCTGCAGCTGTCCCAGATCAAGCATGGGAGCCACAGGAGACCCTATTGCAGGGTGCCCCTTCTTCCAGGTTCTCCTTAGTAACTCCCACTGAGGAGGTTCCTAGGAAGAAATCGTGCAAGAGGAAGCATGTGGTCTCCCCTGAGGAGTCCTTCACCAAGGATATGGAGTACGATGAAGGGGAAGGGTGCCCACGATCACCCCTGAAGATGTCTCCTTCGGAGACATCCTAGAGATCTTGAAACGGAGGGGTGACTGGAAGCCCAAAAAAACCCTTCCTTGGAGGAATCTGTTTTCCTGCAGGCCTTTTGTGCTTTACCATCTATCTCCTGGGTGACCTCCCCTGCAGACGAGTTGGTTCAGCTTGTGGTGGAGCACGCCTGGAAGAACCCTGACATGATTGAAGCAATCCCCAAGAGACCAAACAAGATCCTCTCTCCTCCTGAAGAATTTCCTCATTGGTCCAAGGGTTTACCGTTACATACTATGATGGTGGTGGCAGCCACCAAAAAAAGAGCTTGCTGAGGAGAGCCGTACTGTTCATTCACCTAACAGGGAGTCCCAAGCAGTGGACAGACTGGGGAAGTGAGTTTTTGCTTCATCGACCTTTGCTATTCAGTCTTTGAACTACCAGGCACATATCACCAAACTCCAGAGAGACCTCATCTCTGAACTCTCTGGTACTCTGTTACAAAAGATGTCTGATGAGGTTAATGACAAGGTAGCCTCGCAGCTAGCAACCCTGGAATTGATTTCTAATTTGTCCATGAGGTTGATTTCACATACAACCAAAGGGGCGGCTAGAGCTGCAGATTCAGGCATAGTTATGAGACGTCACGCCTGGATACATCTGTGTGACTTTGCAGATCCTTTTAAGTCTTCCTTCCTTAATGCTCCAATGGAAGCATCTTCTCTGTTTGGCCCCAAAGTGAAGGACACGTTGGCCAGGTGTGAGCAGGATGGCAAGACCCTGTTTGCAGTTGGTGTACATTTCTCCACTTCTCAGCATCCCTTTTTCAAGAACCAGAGAAGTGGGAAATTGTGGCACAAAAAGTCTCTGGTTCTTTTTGTGACACATGTGTTGAGTTTACCCCCAGAGGCAGAGGGGGCAACTCTTCTGGAAGATGCCCCTACAGAAGCAGAGGGGATCCGCATAATTGGGGTACCAGGGATTCCTTCTCTGGACAGCCCTATCACCACTCCTGAAGAGCGGCCCAATTGCTTTCCTCTGGAAGCAGTCGGACGCCATTCTCTGCACCCCACTGCCTGGCTGTCTATTACCACTGACTCTTGGGTGCAGAAATTAATATCCAGAAGTTACCAAATCCCCTTAGACTCCTACTCAAAACCTCCAAAGCAAATCCCAGATGTCCCACTCGGTTTAAGGGAAGAGGCAGCTCTTCAAACAGAACAGCTGTACTTAAAAAGAGTCATCCAGTACGTCCCACCAGACTAAGTAGGATCCAGATTTTACTCAAGGTTTTTTGGTGCCAAAAAGGATGGGACTGGAGGCCAATTTTGAACCTCAGCTGTTTAAACAAGTTCATCAGCCAGGAAAAATTCTGGATAGTCATGGTTCAGTCCATTCTCCCGTTTCTGGAGGAAGGTGATTGGATGTGCTCAATAGACTTTTGAGATGTGTATTACCACATCAAAATGGACAAATGCTCCAGAGGGTTCCTTCGCTTCTGGCTGGGAGCCAATCATTGCCAATTCCATGCCCTGTCCTTCGGACTCTCTATGGCCCCCATGTTCACCAAATGCATAGCAGCAGTAACGGCTCACTTGAGACTGCAAGAATTCCAGGTGTTTCCATATCTGGATGATTGGCTCATCACCGCCCCCACCAAGCATCTTCTGGTAACAGCCTTGCCTTACACCCTCTCTCTGGCACATCACCTGGGAATATCCATAAACTGGGAAAAGTCCAGTCTAATGCCGACCAGACCCTGGGGTTTATAGGGGCAACATTCAATACCCGCTCTTGCTTGATTTCTCTCCCAGATTACAGGCTTCAAAGACTAAGGATACAGCTCAGAGTGATTACTCTGCCACAGATTTGTTCCAGCTCGACAGGTTCTGCAGTTGCTAGGCTAGCAGGTTATCACGAGACTCCTACAGTGGCTTCTGTTGACCCAATAGTGCCCAAACCGTCAACCGTTGTCTTACCAGATTCGTATTACAGATCAGTGCAAACTGGATCTTTCTTGGTGGATGAAGCCAGACACAGCACTTTGGAGCCAGCCTTTCCATCCCTCTTAGCTCAGCGCCATTGTGACCATAGATGCTTCTCTGATAGGGTGGGGGAGCCATTATGAGGGAATGATTGTCCAAGGCACATGGTCTGATGTAGAAGTTAATCTGCACATAAATGTTCTGGAATTGAGGGCAGTGTTTTTAGCATTGCAAGCATTTCAGACTGCCTTTCCTTTGGGAACAGTTGCTATCCAATCGGACAACATGTCAGTAATTTGGTACATCAGCAAACAAGGGGGAACCAAGTCCTATCCCCTATGTCGAAAAGCCATGAGAGTGTGGCAATGGGTGATAGTTTCCAAATGCTTTCTGATAGCTGTGCATATCTTGGGGATTTCCAGCGTGATCGCAGACCAGTTGAGCAGGTGCATTCTCCTGCCTCACGAGTGGTCCCTTAATCCCAAGTTAGCGGTGAAGATCTTCAGCCTTTGGGACCAGCCTTGCTGTGACCGATTTACCTCCCTGTCCAGCCACAAGTGCAGCAATTACTTCGCCCTAATTCCCCCGCAGGGGGAGCCTCCGAGGGACGCACTTATCCATGAATGGCCCACGGGACTTCTTTATGCTTATTCTCCCATTCCTCTGATTCCTCTAGTTCTGAAGAAAGCCCTCCGGTTGAAAAGCAAAATGATCCTCATAGCTCCTTTTTGGCCTCGACAAGTGTGGTTCGCCTTTCTCTGGTCTCATCTCCTTTGCAGTCTGTGGATCTTGGATCCAACTCCAGATCTGATATCTCACCCTCAAAGGCTGAGCCACCCGAACCTTTTCAGCCTCAAGCTTACAGCTTGGCTTCTCCACTTCCAATGATTGCCAGTCATTGTAATCTTTCCTCTCAAGTATATGATATTATTCTGGCTTCGCATAAACCATCCACCAGAAAACTTTATGCTGACAAATGGAAAAGATTTGCAATTTGGTCTAGACAAAGAGAATTGGATCCTCGTTCTGCACCCAACTCTGTGGTACTCCAGTATCTATCCAAATTTTTTGAGGAGGGCCCCGCAGCTTCAACTATTCCTGTCCATTTAGCTGCCATTTTGAATTTTCATAATGGTTTTGGGGTTTCCTCTTTAATTTCTCATCATCTGAGCAAAACATTTTTGAAAGGAATCCATCATTCCAGACCTCCACTTAAGCAGCCCACTGAACCCTGAAGTCTTGTACTTATCTTGCAATCCTTGACACGGTCTCCTTTCGAGGCAGCAGCCATGTGTGACATCAAGTTTCTCTCCTGGAAATCCCTTTTTCTGGTGGTTATTACTTCAGCTAGATGCATTTCCAAACTCAAAGCTCTTTGTGTTAAGCGTCCTTATCTGATCTTTCATAAGGCCAGAGTATCACTTCGGAAAAATCCTTACTTCCTGCCCAAAATAATTTTGGAGTTCTCCATTAATCAGAATATTGATTTGCCTGTGTTTTTCCCTACTTTTTCCAACAAGGGAGAGTATTTTTTACATTTATTGGATGTTCACAGACAATTGAGGTTTTATCTAGACAGAACAAGGCCAGTTGGGAAATCTGACCAATAATGTATTTCTTTTTCTGGTCCAGAAATAGGAAAGTCAGTCTCTAAAGTGACTCTATCCACTCAGAGACTGTATAATCTTCATTTTTAACCTAGAAAGGAAATCTGTCCTCCCAAACATCAGGGCTCACTCCACCACCAGATCAATGGCAACTTCTGTGGCGTTGCACTCCAGAGCTTCAATGGACAACATATGTGCAGCAGCTACGTGGGTTTCCCCCCATACCTTTATCACTCATTAAAAACTGGATCTGGTCTCCAGGGGAAGGGCGTCCTTTGGTTCAATGGTGCTCAGGAATGTTCTTCCTCAGAGACATCCATGGATATAAGGTAGCTGGGGACTCTGTCCCATCAGTAATGAATGGAATGAAAATTAACAACATCAGATAAAGAAGTTACGTCTTACCATAATGTTACATCTGTGTTCTTCATCCATTCATCACATCCCACCTTTCTTCCCCCTCCTAGAGGCTCCTGGAGGATCTTTGGGTCCATTTCCTGTTCTAAGGTTTTTGCTTGGAGGTGGCCTCTGCTTTACTTGCTAGGGCAAACTCGATCTGAGGTAACAGGGAGAAGGGGATTACGGGTAAAATCTTAGCTCAAGAGTTTTTGGCTGGTGTGAGCTTTGGTATAAGGCCAACTTGGTTCCAAGGGCTCGGAACCGAACCCATCCGTGATGAATGGATGAAGATCAACAACACAGTTGGAACGTTATGGTAAGGCATAACTTCTTTTTAGCATAACTTCTTCTTTTTTTGTAGAAATGAAGCAATGTTTTGGACAGTGAGGCTGCATTGAAAGAGCTTTGGTCTCCTTAGATGGCTGCTGCTTCTTATAAGCTATGATATTTGTTTTAGGGCTAGAACTTTCTGATGTGGAAGTTATTCAAATTTTAAAAATTTGATCCAGCAAGATGAAAAGGGTTGTTAATGGATTTCATTTCTGTATCTCAGAAGCTCATCTGGTTGCTTACTGATGTATGTAAAGGTGGTTACTAGAACTGTCAACATCCTGTATTTTTTAACTGTTTTATTACTGTCGTGTAAACATATCTGTGGCATAATATATGCACAAGTGTAAACAATCGTCTTTTAGTCATTTATTTCCATTTTACTTCATGATCGCTTAACTTAACAGCTCCTTGCTTGCTCCTGTGGTGCTGTACTTGGTGCCAAACATATTAACATACTCATCTCTAGCTTGTTTTTAATAATTTTCATAATATATATATTCCACTTTAGATCATACAAAATCCATGTAGCTTCAAATCCACCTTTAATCAAAAACCAGTGCACATCTTTAAATTGTGTATTAGATATAATCATTTGAATCCGATGTAGATCTACTCAGTCCTTAATCAGTGTAACCCTAAGGCATCTCTCTCATCTTAGTACAAAACTGATATTTCCACCCTTGAGAGTAACCCATGGCTGTGCATTCCTTTTATCCATAATTGCCTTAATCAGCAAACAAACTGTTATCCTTCATGTTGTCATTGGACAATGTGGGCTGTAACTGCACTCACTTTCCCAAAGCTGTCCTTTTTTCCTTGACACCTCAGTGCTCTGTTGGACTTGAGTATTATCCACTAGTAATCTATTCATCTCATTCTTTGAAAGAGTGTACAGTGCCTCAGTACATGTCAACACTGTTCTCTCATTCCATGACCTCAGCTATACAAACCACTCTTTCTGTTCTGTCTCATTCCACAGAGTTTAAACAAATGTTATTTTCCCATTTATTGTTCCATTATTTACTTGTCCCACTTTTTCCTTCAGCATCTTCACTGAATAGAAAATTAGAGTCTTATTCACATTTAAATTTCCTTCTCTGACCATTAACTGGTGCTAGTAATGTAACCTAAGCCCGTCTGGCACTTACCTATATTGCATTTCACATTTTTCCTGCATTGTCACACTACAGTAGTCTCCCTTTTGTCCGGTCTCGCTGGAACCAGACCTTAGGCTGGATAAATGAATGGCTGGTTAATCAGAAAAAGCATGCAAAATAGTATTTATAGGTTGTAAATCACCTAGAATAACAGGATTTGTGTTGGTATGCATTTGTCTAATGAATATGAAGTCTAAAACTCAAGGGTCTGTCATTATTTAGCCCAAAGGAGGCAGAAGTGTTGTTCTTTGTCTTTTGCCAGGACTATGGCAGAAATCTGATGGCCAGTTAGAGAGGCTGGATAAGAGGCAGTCTACTGTTCTTTACTTTTTATATCCCATTTTAGTCTGTATAGACATTCATATATTTTCACCAGCTTATAGCTCTTGTCCTATTGTAAGCCCAAGAGTTTAACCCTCATTATAAACAGCTTTCACTTTTATTTTCTTGGGTGTGTTTAGCAAGGACTTGGAAGTCATAAACAAATTATTTTAATGTCATCCATTTGCTAATATAAATATTGTCCATATAATTACCATGCAAGGAAAACCATTTTAAATTTCACTAATTTCACATTTTTTTAAACAAGATTGCTTTGTCATTCAACCATTTCAATTAAAAAAAATAGTTGAAACCCTATTTCCAAGTATGATATATAGCAATACCCTCTTAAAGATACTGGATAACTTTGCCAAGTGCTTTCCATATAAATACAGTGGTTAAATTCACCGTGTACTATTAAATTCTAGTTTTATAATTCATTCTCCAGTGTCAGAAATAATAATTTTATTGTACTTATGATTTTGCCTACATCTGAAAGCATAAATATGTCCTCAAACTATGTAACAGCTATCAAATCAGCTTGAAATCATCAAACAATGTGTTAAAACCTCTTTAAGGTACAAATAGTGGTACATGTTATTACAATAAAAGAAGCCGATGATTTCAATGTCACCAATTTGAAGCTGTGTAATTATTAACTGCTCAACCATTTCAAATGAAATAATTACAAGCCTAATGCAGTCTGAACATACTAAATGTGACCCTTAATGAATCCTAAGAAACACTGCTTGGTGTCACCAAGTGGTTTCTAAACAAATACAGTGGTTAATTCCATTTTGTGCTACTAAGTGTTAGTTTTAGATCCTCAAGATTCATTTGGAAAAGAGGGACTTCCAAGATAGCTGCACATTGATCAACAAATAGATTTCAGCTCTCCCAGTGTGAAAACAGATGGAGTGGCCCAGTGTGCCAGTCCTCCACCAGAAATCAGAAGCTTGTAGGCAACATTGCACCCTAAGACCAGGGGATATAGGCTTGATTCTATCAAGCTAATTTAGATAGTTGTGTGTGTATGTATGTTTGCGTGTGTATATATACACGTGCGCGCGCACACACACACACGTATGTGTATGTATATATATATATATATATGTATGTATGTATATATATATATATATATATATATATATATATATATATATATATATATACACATGCATGTGTGGTTAGAAAGCTTTGGAGGAAACTATTAACTCTTATTTTTGTTTTACATGGATCAGTTGTCTGTGTATGTAATTAAAGGATTTTTGACTGGAAACAGACTGCCTACCCTGCTTGGATTACTTTTGAATACTTGGGAACTCTGTACAATATTTCAAATTGTATATTTTTAATTATTTATTTGACTTAGGATGAATTTAAGTTCACTATTTCTACTACCATTATCTGATCTGATTAATATACAGTGATTAACTAGTTATATCTTCCACACAGAGAAGTTTTACACTGTTTTGTTTTTGGACCCACTATATTTATTTAGTGGGTTGTTTGAGACTTTGTGGATACCACAGAGATTACTTGTTTTTTGAAAATGTGAAAAAAGGGACTGAACCTTATCTGCTTTGGTTGAGAAGTTCCACCCTCCACAGTGTTTTTCTTGAACTGTATGTAGTTCCAAAGGAGCTCACAGCAGAAAGATCAGGAGGCTGCTGGGGAAGCAATAAAACAGGTAGTCTAGTTTCTAGCTTGGTCAGGGTCCCAAGGCAGGGTCATTGGCATTTAACAGGTGGCTATGGTCCACCCTTATGGGACAGCAGCAGTCCTTAGTACTTGTTTGACTGTTCTGTACAGGAAGCTTTCTGGGGTCATATTAACCTTTGCTTGTCTGCTGGGAAGTAAGTAACCAGGGGTTTGGGGGTATGAAGGGTATAAAATCCAGAGGTACACAGTTTACTTCCATGCTGTACCATAACCCCTTTTCCCTTTGATTCCATCAGAAATTAACAGCAAGGAAGGAGCTGTTAAGCCTGGTAAGGGGGGGGGGGGGGGTGCCATCTAGTGGGTCCCACTCCAGCAGAAAGGCATAATACTCCTCTAGATTCTTTTTGGTGCCAAGAAAAACAGAACTGTGCATGTCAATACCAGACCTCAGTGGCATGAAATCATTTCACCTAAAAGAAATCTGTTTGCCTTGTCGTGATGCACCTGATCTTTCCATGCTTTTCTTAAGTGAAGTATACCTGCTGATTGGACCTCTGTGATGCCTTCCTCCATATAAAACATCACCAGGGAATATAGGAGATGCTTGTGCTTCTGCATCAGAGCTAGTCAATTCTTGACTCTGCCACAGAGTCTGAACTTTACCAAGACTGTGTTAGACGTCACCAGAAACTGCACAGAACCAATGTCTTTTCTGTCTGTAAAAATGAAAGGTGTCATTTGGCTCAGGCAGTCTGTACTCTCACTGATTCATTTCCTAAAGATAATAGTGAACCCTGCAAAGTCCCATGTGGAACCAACCCACCATCTCTTCAGTTGAACCCTAAACACCGTCTTATGTTAGGCATATGCAACCCAGGACAGGTTGCAAACCCAGAAGAATGTAAGATCCTAAATTCTTTCATCTTAATCCATTACAATGGACCTCAGCCTTAAAAAAATGGGTCTTATGGCATCTGCAATTGTCATGCTACCTCAGCCTGTCCATGAGTACTCTCCAGTGGACTGTCAGAATCCAGTGATCCCTTAATCTGGAGCCCTGTTTTCACATAATGCCCAAAGCCTGCAGAACCATTCTTCAGTGGTGATTGGATTCATCTGACTTTGTTAGTAAGGATCCCTTTCCAGCTTTAGGCTTCCCAGATATTGCTCACCACTGTCTCCCGATGGCCTTTCAGTAATCCCTCCTAGAACGGGGCCATTGGTGTCTGAGACAGTGATATTTGGGTAGTATGCCATTAGATAATGGGGGGGGGATATGTGTTATTTGCTTTCCTAGAAAACATTGAGATTTTGTTTGTTGAACATTCGCTTTCACTGTTTTCATATAGTCTGTAACACTTGCAGATGTCACATCTCTAGCAGACACACTCAGCTGTTGTCTTCTGATGCCTGACGTGATCTCCGAAAGACTTGTTAACAGGGAAACTGTACTCTTTGGGGCAGACCTCAGCTTGACATCATTGCATGTCCATCTGGCAGGAATTATTTTTCCTGATCCTCCCTCCATGCTTCTGTACGTTAAGTGGCACAACCACCTCCATGATTTTTATTCATTTTCTCCAGTGAGCTTTATTTAGAGGACAAGACTTCTCAAGGCCACTATTACCCTCAATGCCTTTTTCTGGCCTTGACGCTTATAATTCCACCTGTTCAAGCTTTACCATTTGGAAAAGCCATTATGCCTTCATCCTTTCAGAAAAGATAACATACCAGTACACTTGCAACATCCCCACCTCCATCCTTCTTACATACCTCCTCACAATCCATATACCTACTTGCCAAATACCACAGGCTATTACACTGCAAACTACTAAAAACTAAAACAAAGAAATTATTCGACACCTTCCTAAAACATAAACTTGAAAACTATTTTACACTACTCCATCTACTACAAGATGGTGACATACACCCCAACCCAGGCCCACAAGCTACTACTACCAAAACACACAGAAATCATATCAAACCCTTCTCTTTCATCCACTACACCCTCTAACTTATTAACCTTGGCCCATCTCAATATACGTAGCATCTGCAACAAAATTAGTCAACTCCATGCCCTATTAGAGGTACACAACTTTGACATTCTATGCTTATCAGAAACTTGGCTAAAACCTTCTATTAAAGACATTGAAATTACCCCACCTGGATATAACATTGTTAGACTTGATCGCACCTCCAGGAAGGGAGGTGGAGTAGCTATTCTATATAAAACAAACCTAAAGCTTACTCTTCTTGACCTTACCCTTACCCAAAACAATAATGCTGAAATAATCTGCTCCAAAATACAAATGAATACTACTAAAGCAATAAACATCATCTGTGCATACCTCCCCCCTGGAAATAACATCCCCACTTTAGAACAACTTCTGGAACAATTCTCTAAAAACCTCCCTCAAACACTATTCCTTGGGGACTTTAACATTGATTGGAAATCTTGTAACAATGCTAACCCCACTTCTCATCTAAACCTTTTTGGTTTCAAACAACTAATTGATATTCCCACTAGAATAGATAAAAAGAGCAAAAAAGAAACCACCTTAGACTGGATTCTTATAAACTCCCCCCTACAAAACTACCAAACTGGCATCCTTCCTGATGACCTTAGCGATCACTCCCTCACCTATGTCATTAGAGCTAAAACTAATCTAAACTTACCTACCTCTCATAGAACACTATACTCAAAAAAACAATTTAATCCTGAATGCTTTCAAACAGACTTTCACAATACAACTGGACCCCTCTAAAACACCTCTCACTTAATGCCGTTGAACATTTCAACTCAGCATTCCTTGCTATCTTAAATCAACATGCCCCAAGTCGTATCATTAGAACAAAGACCAAAACAGCACCCTGGCTAACCTCCAATACTAAACAAAAAATTATACTCAGAAATAAATCTTGGAAAAAATGGCATTCCTCTAGAAACCCAACAGATCATCAAACCTTTAGAGAGCTCAGAAACAATACCAAAAAAGCCATCCTTTCAGATAAAAAGAATTATTACTTTGAACTTCAGCAATCCACCAAAAAAGAACCAAAAAAGTTCTGGTCTACTATCAATAATCTACTTACCCCAGGCAAAGTAGTTACACCCAACCCACAAAACTTAGACCCTGATAACCCCTCTTTAATAGCCAATAACTTCAATACCTTCTTTACTACTTCCATACAAAGTCTAGCTAACCACTTATCTCCTGATGCTTCCCAACTGCTCTTAAGTAACATCAACTACTCCCTTCCTCCCCTTCAACTTCACCCCATACCCACCTCCTACATACAATCTCTCTTACAAAAACGTAAACCCACTACCCCCTCAGCAGATAAGCTTCCTGCTGAATTCCTTCAAGTAGCAGCTAAAGCTATTGCCTACCCTGTTTCTATCCTAATAAACAGATCCATAAGAGAAAGTACTTTTCCAGCAATCTGGAAGATATCACACATCATACCCTTACACAAAGGAGGCAAATCCACTGACCTTTCTAACTTTCGTCCTATAGCACTATTATCTCCACTAGCTAAAATCATGGAAAAATGTATACACAAACAACTACTTAACCATCTCCTTCATAACAACCTACTAGCAAACACTCAACATGGATTTAGACCTTCACATAGTACTACCACTGCACTACTTTCTTTTACCAACACCATCAACTGTAACCGTAACAACAACAAGCTAACCTCTTCTCTTTTCCTAGACCTGTCAAAAGCCTTCGACATGGACAACCATACACTTCTACACATTAAAATCCCTTGCCTTGGATTCCTCTTCCTTAACCTGGTTCTCATCTTATCTTGAAAACCGACAACAAGCAGTACTCTGGAAAAATTCTCTACCTGCTCTACTACCTATCTCTTTAGGAGTACCTCAAGGATCTGTACTAGGCCCACTCTTATTCTCTATCTGTATTAATGATCTCCAATCATCTATCCAAAACACTACCTGTATACAATATGCAGATGATTCTACCATTATCTGCACAGCTTCCTCTCAATCTAAACTCCAGTCACTCACACAATCTACCTTTTCTACCGTCGAACAGTGGTTCTCAAAAAGATGTCTTCTCCTCAATCCCAAGAAAACAAAACTACTACTATTCTCACCTACCCACAAATCTTCTCAACTAAACTTCTCCATTACTGCAAGTGATAATTCCCTCATCTCCCCAGACTCTACTACCAAACTGCTTGGTGTTACTATTGATAACAATCTTAACTATGATTATCACATCAATAACACTATAAAAGCAGTTAATAAAAAGATTGGTTCACTGTACAGAATTAAACCCTTCCTTACACCAGAAGCACAGACCACCTTAGCACAATCACATCTTATCTCTACCCTACTGTATGCTTCCTCTATTTATACTAATCTCTCTAAAAGCAACCTGAAGAAACTTACTACATCCTACCACAATATAGCTCGTTTTGCCACAGCATCCCAGTATAGAACTCACCACTGTCTAAACTTAAAACACTTACACTGGTTGGAACTTCCTAACAAGCTTATCTATCAACAACTCTTAATAACACATAACATTCTATATCAACCATCAAAGACACCTGCTCTTAGTAACCTCTTAATCCCCTATAATAACTTGAAACAGCTGCGCTCCAAAAGCTACAAGTCAACACAACTAGAATTACAAACTCTGCAGGTAACTGCCTTTTCTCCAACTCAGTAGGCAAAATATGGAATAACCTCCCCTCACACATTACCTCTCTAGGCTCCTTTCATCTTTTTAAAAAACAACTTCTTGTACATCTGAACAACTTCTGGCTCTGCTCTTGTACCAATCCAGACTAATCTACCTTCTACTTTCTACTATCATACTTCCTTATTTCAAAACTGCAATCTTTCTCTGTGATCACAAATGACTGAATGACTGAACTGTTACTACTGTTCTCAAAAAAAAAAAAAAAAAAGGTACAAACAATGTCTTTTACAAGTATGTATATACATATATATACACTAATATGTATGCAAGGACCTGGAGGGAGTGTAGTTTTTAAAGAATTAATGCCTTTCTCAATAAGTAGATAGCACTAAGTGTTTTCGTATTACCTGATCTAGACTAATATGTATGCATTATTGCTCACTGTCTGTGTCACATGCATTTATTGTAAATGTTTAATTTCTATAACCTTGTTTTAATCTGTGGAGCTTTTCTCCCCGGGCCTCCACTGAAAATGGAAATTATCCAGCTGGACTAGCCCGGTCAACAAATGTAAAATAAAATAAAATAAAATGTTAATACAAAACCTGTTTTTCTATCAACTTAATGAATTATAGTAATATTTTTTTAAAAATTGTCCCTTATTTAGGACCCTTGTTAATCATTACTTTTGGCTTATTCCCTGACTCAGAGAAGTTGAGCTATGAAGCTTACGCTTCCTTTGTTCAAACCTGTTGACTCTAAAATTTCCCAGTTCCATCCTGGGACATTTGCCTCAAACCAGAGGAGCTTATACTTAAACACTGAAAAAGCAACAAGTTTGAACAGATGAAATATCTGTCCAGTGAGACACCCTTTATAGTGGGTATTACTTTGGTCTGGTAGATTTCTGAGTTACAGGTGTGTTCATAGGTCTTGACCTTTTAAAAGGACAATGTAGACTACAAACCCTAGCAATGTGTGACAGTCAGAATGTGAAACACCTTATTTTTGCACTGTGCGAAACACGCCATTGCCATGGGGCCTTGTAAAGCATTTGTAAAATTAAATATGACATACTTGAGTCAGATGGAAAACCATTTATTTTTACAAGCTGCAATACCATAACCAACACCATAAGTAATGAAGCAGCACTTCTGTACAAATCAAAAATAAAATCACGTGGTCATTACTCCACTTGCTACCTTTAGTACATTTTCTAAACAGACCTGTTACTGTATAGTGCAAGAACAGCATCCTATCACACATTAGATGCCCCAGATGTACACTTATTGTATACTGCTATGGCTTTCTTAGCAGCATTTAACATGTTTTGGCAGTTTAGGATCACAGCAGTCCAGTAGTTCATTCATCTTCACTGCTAATAATGAGTTCAGTGTTTTTACACTGAGAGACTGTCGCAATTCAATCTTTACTTTCTGCATCATGCCAAATGCTCTTTCAGCTTGTGCATTTGAGCGCAGCAAGCAAAGTAGAGTCATCCTCAGCTGCTTAGAGTGGCAGTTTCCCATCAATGCAAAGGTCCCTCAGAAGGTGTGTGCAGTACTTGGACACACATGAGTGGGGCCCATCTACTGGACCTGGCAGGTTCCCTGTGTCCTCAGTCTGATACTGGGTAAACTTATCAGTTAATTAAGCCTCAGCATCATTTTCAGACACTCAGACGGAAACCGGCATCCCTAACAAATCTTAATGGAATTTCCAGTTTTTGGCAGGATTAATAAGGAATGCAGCATCTTTTATTTTTATTTAACATTTGTTGACCGGGGAAATCCGACTAGGACAGAGTTTATTTTCAGCAGAGGCCCAGGGAGAAATGCTCCAGATGCATATCTTTAGAATGTGGGAGAAAACCAGAGTACCTGGAGGAAACCCACACGAACGCAAGGAAAACATGCAAACTCTGCACAGAAGGCACCCCAACCAAGAATTGAACCGGAGAACATCTTGCCGTGAGGCAACAACATTAACCGCTGCACCCCACTGTGCCATTCTTTCATTCTTTCATTAAGTGATCCTGCATGGGAAACTTTTTAAGCATTGTCTGCAGCACTGCAGCATAAAAAGCTCTAACTTTTTTATAAAAGTTAAATTTGATAACTGTGACAGCAATAACCTCCTCATGGCCGTTTATGTTCTGTTTAACTTCATAACCAGTATGCAGCTCAGTGCGTGTGGCTGAGTCAACACTGAAACATCACTGTATTTGATTAGTCTGACAGCAGCTGCAGGTCTGAGGACTCTGCCAGCATACTGCTGCAGCTGCAGGAGTTTATGCACAGTGGCAAGCAATGTCAGAAACGGACTTTCTCTGCTTTGAAGCTGAATGTCGAGCTGCAATAAAGGTTCCAGTGCATACTTGAACATAAAAATCATATGCAATTCATGACTCTGTACGTGTTTGGAAATCAAGTCAGTCTTAGACCGTGGCTCTGCAGACAAAATATAAATTTAGAGCTAGCCACATGTCCAGTGTTCTGTTAATTACCTTTCCAAGACTCTGCCATCTAGTAGGTTCATGTCTAATAATTTTGAGGGGGTTGGTGTCTGTGAATAAAGCAAATTATTGAAGTTTTTTGCTGTTTTTGTGCTCTGGAGCTGAAATGACTACACACCAGATATAGCATCTTCAACTGGTGACTGTAGTGCTTTTGCGCCAGCTTTACTACATAGATCTGCTAGGTGGCACAGATATCCTACATTTACAATGGTGGGCTTCACCTTTAAATGAGATAGCACAGAATTGTTTTCCAATCATTGAGGCAGCATTGTCTAAAGAAAAGCCCATAATGTTGGAAATTAGAGTGTTAAATTGTGTCAGACTGGACATTAAAGCATCAAACAATGCTTGTCCAGTTCCTGACACATATTCTGGCATATGAAGGAACCGTATTACGATGTTCATTGTGTTTCACTGTTGCAGTCATTACTCTTGGGTTATCCTGCTGGCAGGCTACCCGCAGTCGGCCTGAATTCCAAAGTCCCGGTCTGGCGTCTGTTGCTGTCGCCTCTTCCCTGACGTCAGTGCGCCAGGGGTATAAAAGATGCAGCCGACGCCATTTTCTCCAGTCTTTCTTGCCGCACTGTGCCGGAAGCAAAAGCAGTTCGCAAGTGCCGGTCGGCCGACTCCTGAGATTTTCAAATCTGAATTTCAGATCTGAAGTCTTCATTAAAGCTAAGTACCCCGTTGGGGAAACTTTTTTCTTGCTCCAGACCATTGTCAGAAAAAGTTAACAATTGTATTTCTTGTGGGAAGCAAATACCTCATGAGGATTTTCATTCTTACTGTATTCCTTGCCTAGGCCCTGACCACGACGTTGCTAGCTGTCGGTTTTGTGCTAGATTTAACCAACGCACTATTAAGCATCTGTTCGATTTTGCCTTTCATTACTTTGGCCGAAGATTTAATTATATAATGCCATCGGAACAGCTGACGACCAGAGTTTATAAAAAGGGCAAGGAAAAGGACAATCATCCGAGGTCCAAAACCGACGACGCCTCCGCTAGGCCAGTCGCCAGTTTGCCGGTTCTCAGTGAGGTGCTTTTGCAGCCCCTGATGCCCGCTACCTCAGAGCCACAGGCCGCGTCCATCTCCCACGTGCAGCCGACTAGGCCTCTGGATACTCAATGTATTGGACATTTGGAAATTATTCCCTCAGATGGGTCTGGAGCCGCTGAGCAGGCATCTGCTTCTGAGGGTGTTTTCAGACCTACACAGTTATATGTTAAGCCAACCTCAGCTTCAAAGGCAAAGACTAAAGCAGCACTAAAGACAAAGAAACAAGTACAGCATTCTCCTGCACAGACTTCCGTGCCTAAAAAACAGATGCTTAAAATGTCCGAAGACCTAATTACTTTGATCAGGGGTTCCTATCCCCCTCCAGATAAGAGGCCTAGGCAAGAGACAGTATATGAATCTTCAGATCAGGTTTCCATTTCCTCTGATTCCTCTTCTGAACAGGGATACTCCCTTCCTCCCTATGAGGGTTCTGATGCTGAAGAGTCTATTCCTTCAGCCTCTCCTCCTGAGGATTATTCTTTTGAGGAAACCCTTCACACCATGAGGGAGCACTTTGACTGGGAGAGCCAAGGTTACTCAGAATCTAAGAAAAGGCTCAAGAGAATTTCTTTTACTACCTCAGCACAGGCCTCTTGCTATTCCACCTGTTCTAGACGTAGTAGATGTATTTTCAGAGTCCAGCCTGTCTCCTGACTCTTTACCCCCTGCACCGGTTAAGCCAGACAGATACTACAGGGTTCCAGATTCCCACAAATTTCTATATAAAAACCCTGCTGCTGACCCAGAAACTATATCTCAGGGTCCCAAAGGAGTCAAGGCTTTCACTGCGAAAAACCCTGTCTCCTCTGATAGGGATTCTAGGGCTCTGGACAGATGGGGGAAAAAAGTTTACACTTCTGCTACCTTGGCTGTAAGGGCTTTAAATTGTCAGTTTCATATGCTTAAATATCAGCAATATTTAATGTCACTGCTAAAACAGAAAATGCTGACAAATTCTGAATGTGCAGATAACAAGGAAATGCAGGATTTATTGCATGCAGCTGAACAAGTGGGAAAACATACTTTGCAATGTAGTTTTGATTCACTGGAGGCCTCTTGCAGGGCTGCTGTTAGAAGGCATGCTTGGTTAAAGGAACAAAATCTGCCTGATCATGTTAAAGCAAAATTATTGGATTCTCCTTTACAGCATGATACTTTGTTTGGTGTTAAGGCAGAAGAGGTGTTGAAGAAAATGGAGGATAAAGCAAATTCTGTGCAGACAGTTAAGGATTTCTTACAGGTACAACCACCCAGATTTAGCAGGAACTGGCCTTCAAAGAATTGGTCCTTTCCAGTGTCAGACAGGCCACAGAGGCAGATACAGACACCCTAGAGGCAGATCCCAGCCCCAAGGCTCATATAGACCTAAACAATGGGGTGCTTCTACCTCCAAAAGCAGAAAAGACAAATCACAGCCATGTAGAAAACAGTCCGAATGACTTTCCTCTGCCAATACCAAGCCACCTACCTTTTGGCAGCTCCCTTAGGGGGAAAACTAGCACTTTTTACACAAAATTGGCATATCATCATCCAGGACAAATGGGTCTTGAACATAGTGTCCCAGGGCTACAGGTTCCACTTTCACACCCTGCCAAAGGCATGCCAGACCTGCCACAAAATCAATGGGCAGAGGCACAAAAACAAGTTACATCCCTCATGAACATGAGGGCCATTTAACGAGTACCACAGCAAGAGCAGGGACAAGGATTTTACTCAAGACTTTTCCTGGTACCCAGAAAGGACAAAGCCTGGAGATCAGTACTGGACCTGTCTATTCTAAACACTTTTCTGCACGTTCCAAAATTCAAAATGTTGACTCTGCAGCAGCTTCTGCCCATGCTGGGCGAGAAGGCTTGGCTTGTAACTTTGGACCCAAAAGAGGCACAGCTGCATGTCCCAAGCAGACAAAATTGCAGACGATACCTCAGATTCATAGTTGGATCAATGCACTACCAATTCTCTGCACTGCCCTTTGGCTTATCTACTGTGCCCAGGGTATTCACAAAATGCCTGGCACCAGTAATTGCTTTCTGCAGACAGAGGAATTCAAATATACCCTTTCTTGGACGACTGCCTTATTCAAGCAGAGAACAGACATTCTACTGAAGCATCTGGCGTTTGCAAAAACGAAAATAAATCAAAACTAGTACCCTCTCAAGAGATAATATTACTGGGTGCAAGCTTAAATACAACTGCCCAGATGGCTTATCTCACGCCAGACAAACAAGGGCAACTGATTTCTTACTTCGAAATGTTGGCAACAAAGACCCAGTTATCTGCAAGAAAAATTCTGCAGGCTTTGGGCTTCATGGCTTCCTGCATTCTACTAATTCCATATGCAAGACTGCATATGAGGAAACTACAATGGTATCTAAAAAGTGTTTGGACTCAACATTGCCACATCCTGGAAACATTAATTACCCTCATTCCCTGCCTGCAACAGGAGTTTCGATGGTGGGCACAGGCCTGTCACCACAACAAGGGACAGCCATTCACTTTACCCACAGCCAGGCAGACACTAACAATGGATGCGTCAGATTATGCCTGGGGGGCCCACATGGCAGGAAAATGTATTCAGGGCACATGGCCCGCAAGCCAGATGCATCTTCGTATCAATCAAAAAGAGATGCTAGCTGTTCAGAGTGCCCTGACAGCTTTCAAGGATCTACTTCATCCAGGACTACTACTGATAAAGACAGACAATACTACAGTCATGTGGTACATAAGCAAGCAGGGAGGCACACATTCCTACCCCCTCTGCAGACAAGCCATGACTTTGTGGGACACAGCATTGACTTATCAAGTTCACCTGCAAGCACAATTCCTGCCAGGAAAGATAAATACTCTGGCAGACAAACTAAGCAGAAACCTCATGGACCTCCATGAGTGGAAACTGGATCCACAAGTCTTCAGCATGATAACAAAGGAATGGGGATGCCCAGACACAGATCTATTTGCCTCCCCTCACAGCTGCCAACTACAGAGATTCTGCACAAGGATTTATCACAAGCAAGCATGGAAAGTGGATGCCCTATCCTTCAGCTGGAAAAACCTAACAGTATATGCCTTTCCTTCACTGCCTGTCCTCCCCAAGGTACTCCTAAAGGTCAGACAAAAGAAGCCAAAAATGATACTGATTGCCCCAGACTGGCCACGCCAGCACTGGTACCCAATCCTAAAGAACTTGTCTCAAGGTCCAGCCTGGACATTGCCACAAATTTCTCACTTACTGACCCAACAAAACAATCGGATCCTGCACAGCCAACTCAGGACCTTAAATCTGGCAGCATGGCGGATAATGTAGCCATTCAGAACACTCCTCTCTCCTAAGCTGTGATGGATGTTATTTTGGAGGCTAGGAGGCCCAGTACCAGAAAATCTTATGCAGAAAAATGGAAGAGATTCTGTGCTTGGAACCAGGCACAAGGAATTGACACATTTGTACCAAATATTCCTCAGATTTTACAATACTTAACTGAGATGCTGGACAAGGGCCTATACTTTTCATCAATTAAGATCCATGCCTCTGCCATTTCAGCCCATTACAATTCGGAACCACCTATCTTTTCTCATCCTTTAATAAGACAGCATCTCAGTGCTCCAAGGAGCTCCAAGGAGAGCACCAATACCTGCATGGGACCTCAATTATGTCTTGGAAAAACTCACACTGCCTCCTTTTGTGCCAGCCTCAACAGCTGATATAAAATTCTTATCCTGAAAAACAGCTCTGCTCCTAACAATAACCTCTGCAAGGCGAGTCTCGGCGTTACAGGCACTCATGGCTGTGGAACCTTTTATCATTTTCCATCCAGACAGGGTTTCTCTGAGGACAAACCTGACATTTATGCCTAAGGTGGTGTCCAGTGTGGCCCTTAACCAAACCATTCACTTGCCTACCTTTTATCGAAACCCACAGAACAAAGGTTAGAGACTTCTGCATTCTTTGGACATGCACTGGAAGCTACGCTTCTACTTGGACAGAACTAAAGCTTTCAGAAAGACTGAGCAACTTTTAGTGGCATATGCTGCAGGATCACAAGGAAAGGCTATCTCAAAGCAGACTATTTCAAAATGGATAGGCCATTGCATTCGTTTCTGCTACTCACAACATGGCAAATCGGTGCTAAGGGCATTAGGCCACATTCAACCAGAGCAGCAGCCACTTCAGCAGCCTTCCTCAGAGGAGTACCAACCAAAGACATCTTAGAGGCTGCAACTTGGAGTTCAGTGCACACTTTTACAAAGCACTACCACTTACTTCTCTACTCTAAATCCAGAGCAGGCTTTGCCACTGCAGTTCTGCAAGGCCTCATAGCCTCTCCTAATCCTATTTGGCCCCAGCCACCCATCCTCAGCTTTGGGATTCAACCCAAGAGTAATGACTGCAACAGTGAAACACGATGAACATAGTACAGTTGTGTACCTACCATAAATGTAGATGTTCAATGTAGATGTTCAGGTGTATTCATTGTTGTAGTCCAGGTTACTCTCCCACCATACCCTTTCTTTTGCTGGGTCTTATCTGTACTTCTCTATTCTATACAACCTATGTGGTGTATTTGCTTGTAGATGAAGAAAATGTTTACTTTAGTGCATGCATGTTTATTGGCATTTTTTTTAGCCTACCCTTTTGGGGGCACCTGACATCTGGGGCAAGAAAAACTGAAGAAAATGACGTCTGCTGCATATTTTATACCCCTGGTGCACTGATGTCAGGGAAGAGGCGACAGCAACCAATGCCAGACCAGGACTTTGGAATTCGGGCCGACTGCGGGTAGCCTGCCAGCAGGATAACCCAAGAGTAATGACTGCAACAGTGAATACACTCAAACATCTACATTTATGGTAGGTACACAACTGTACTTTTTTGCCTGCCTTTTCATCAAGGCAACCAACAAGTATCAGTAACAGTTTGCCATCACCCATGTCTGTGCTTTGGTCCATATACACACACAATGGTGATTTCTGGCAGGCAGCAGCTTCATTCTGATGAGGCCCCAGAACATCCTGTGCAATACAGGCTGCCTTCATTGCTCTACATGCCATTTTCCTGAGAACATCTTCCTGCATATGACAAGTTGTGTTTAGCAAGAAGTGACACAAAACCAACCTCTGCTTCAACATTTGTACTTGCTAAACGCTGAGGTCCGAAGAAGTCTGTCATAGTCCTTCCAGCTGCATGCTTGCAATTCTGTCGGTTTCTTGCTGTTGACATGTCGTCGTAGATCATGTTGGCCACCATGAGGGATTGTGAAATGTGTGTTACATGTCTTGCAGAAAGCATATTTCACTCCACACCTACTCACAGAAAGCCCGTCATATGCACTTGCCCAACTTGTTTGAAAAATTGTGCATCTCCTTGTTGGAGTGCCATCTGTAGCCATATTCCTGTCCTCTTTGTAATCTGGGCAGTCTGTACCTAGGTTTGTAAAACAGTGGTGTTACTGAACAAAGAAAGAAATGAAGGCTATACTGCAGAAGGAAGTAGTAGAATCATCTTCTCAGCATCTAAGAAATGGGGCAATAAACCCAAAACCTACCCACATCACTGGAAATTTCTGATCTTTGCACATTCTCTTGCTCATCTCTGCTCCTTTTGCTAACTATAAAGGCCTGCATGATCACTTTACTCACTCCCTTGCTTCTACAATGACACTTTCAGTCCTCTGGTGCTCACTTGCCCACCTAACCAGTGTTGCAGAAGGGAGAGATTCATTGCAAAATGACATTTTCAGTACGGTCAAAGCACTTCTGATTATATCTTAAAATTCATGTTAAGGATAAACAACCCAGCTTAATGTACTTTCAGAACGCTGCAAACTGTAGCGTGAAATTACCTAAGCAGTAGCAGTGAATACATAAACTGCATCATGACAATACTACCTGCATTTCAGTCACCACTTCAGAAGTGGTCTAGCCCTGTCCTACTCCCTGGTCTGCACCTGGCAAAGGTGCCTTGAAAAGTTAAACTATAACCCTCAGTACTTTTACAAGAATGTGACATTTAAGACATGTTATGCAACAGTCATGACCAGAGAATGTAGGTTCTCATATCTTTAACCACAAAAAAGCATAAAGACAGATATACTGTATCCCAGCAACAAATATTTGTGAAGCAAGACATCCCAATGTCCTACTGTAAAATCCAAATAGCACACTAACTGCAAAAGATCATTATAAAGAAAATATACAAAGGCTGCAGTGATAATGGCATAAATCTGCTTAGTTCCACTTGTGGAAATACTACTAGAAAATAATGCCACTGTGAGCAAGGATAAACCAGAGCTAAATGCCTCGCCTATATATACAAAAATATGTAAAAACAACAAGCTAGCTATCTCCTACAATAATGTTGCCATATTTGCAATTGAGTCTGCCTTCAGAACCCATCATTGTGATAATCTTAAACAGCTAGATGGCTCGAACTGCCAAATACAATACTATTTAACCAGTTAACAGTTGCCCACAAGATCCTGTACCAACCTACTAACACACCAATACTTACTAACCTAATCACCCCCTATAACAACCTCAAGACCGTACGCTCATCAAATAAACTACTTGTACAAATAGGTAAAGCTAACAACCTGGCTGGTGACTCCTTGTTCGCCAATACAGTGGGGAAAACCTGGAACTCCCTCCTAAAAGACCTAACCACCACTACCTCTACAACATTATTTAAAAGCAAATTGAAGCCATACCTTAAATCACAATGGCTATGCCCTTGTTCTAACCCTGACTGACTACTTCGATTTTCTCAAAGTATTTATCTCCATACCTGTATAAACTAGTTACTTTTCTGTTACCTACTAGAGTATATAGCTACCTACTTTTCTGTTGATGACAAAAAATATATATATTGTCTTGTATTGAATTTTTATTAAGAAATTTTTTGAATGGCTAACCATAGCTGAAATGTACCATGATCCTGTTTACAAAAATGCAGCAAAATGCAATGAATGAGATGAGTAACTGTAAATTTAGCTGTATTTGTAAATGTCTCGTATTATAAATGATATTGTGTTTTTTTTTTTTTCTTTTTGTTGGAGCTTTTCTCCCCAGTCCTCCACTCAAAATGGACATATATCCAGTTGGACTAGCCCGGACAACAAATGTAAAATAAATAAAAATAAAATAAATGACGTACAAATCCAGGCTTAACACAAGATATTGCTACTGTTAACCTGAGGCAATGACAAATTAAGTGAATGTGAATTAAACATTTTCTGAAGTAGAAGTGTGTAACTGTCATTAAGTGACAGGCATGACATTTTCTCCAAAAGACAACCGTATAGGTCTTAAATTAGGGGCATACCTAGAAATGAGGTACACTTTAAAGTATTAATGAAAATTGCGACATTAACAGAATAGAGAGGCAAGTTTATCATTTTAAATGTCTAGTGCACAGCTCAACAAATCCTGAAAATAATCAGGGATAAGGACATTTACATACAAATATTTCAAGCATGAGCATTAATGCACTTCTAGTCCGCCAGCATACCAAAACACTTGTTCCCAAATTAAGTGTCCAGGCAGTTCTTAAAATATGTAAACTGGTACTTTAATGTAATTTGGTAGTCTGTCCCTTGCATCAGCTGCTGTCAGAGAACCAATTAGTACACTTCTCATTCCTATAGAATCTTCTACGTAGCTTGTCTGATGATTCTGTACTACTTATTGATAACCCCAGTACATTCCCAGAGAAATTTGCCTCTAAATTCCCTATATACCTGAATACGTGAGACATTGATGGACCAAGAGAATGTAAACAAGGTTATAATTCATCACTTTATATGCAGTCACTGTCAGTTTTAAGGGGTAATTAAGGGAACAGAGAAGACTAGAGTCAACAGCAAGGAATAGGCACTACAAATAAAGGAAATATAACTTTGTCAAATGACACCCAAATACACTACACAGCTCACAGTTGTGACCCTGTGCACCAACTGCCAGAGTAAAAGAATGTGGGCATTACAAATTCTGTGGTATCTTCTAGGCTTACAGGTAGTTACCAGGCTTAGTCCAGGGAACCACTCAACAGCCTAGCTCAAATTCCCATTCTCTCTCGAATCCATCAGTGTCCACCTTTTCTACCACCTCTTTTGTCAGAAAAGAACTTAAAATGTTCATAAATATTTACGAGCAAATGAGAGCAAACACAGCATGATTACCAGTTTAAGTTGGCTACAATCACTGCAACATTTAAAATAATTGAAACATGCTAACTGTCCTTTTCCAACATGCAAGCGGCCATATTGCACTGCTGGGTGAGGGAACACAAGATGCACAACATGACTTTTCTTTGAGCAGTTCTAAGTTTTGACATTATCAAAATCATGTTCTATTGTAAAACAAAACCAGCTACAGTTAACCATTTTGTAAAACACCCTTCGTAAAAATGATTAGCATTCCTGTACAGTAGAATATATATTTTCTGAAGAGGCAGTAGTAACCAAAAAGAACCATCAGGAGAATAATTGTTAACATACTGTTACATCCATGTGAATAATTGTTAACATACTGTTTACATCCATGTGAATAATTAACATACTGTTACACCCATGTGAATAATTGTTAACATACTGTTACATCCATGTGGTGTGAATATCTGACAAGACAAATAAAATCAAAAGCATAAGATCTTATACTGGTTTTACAATACATGCACATAATAGCAAGGCCTGACCAGCAAAATAAACCCTACCTCTCAACCTGTTAGGACAAGAAATCTGCACAAAGCTTGATAGCCTTTGGGGACAAAGGCTGAAAAATAGGGATACTTTTTAAATATTGCTCTTCTAAACCTGGAAAGCTGTTAGAGCAGGGCTTTTGTGCATGCATTTTCTGAAAAGATATGAAATCTGAAACTCAAATGCCTGTTAATGTCTAGTGACTTTAAAGTAGAGAGTATAAGTTCCCAGAAAAAGAGAAATTTTATGAGCAACAAACCAAAAAATATGGAGGAAAAACTTGGCTGAGGAACTCATCAGGGACATGAACACAACAGAGCCATCCAATTAAATTAAGTTACTATCTACTGCACAACCTGTAAGTACAATAAATTTAAACAAAGCACAGAATCTAGACTGGATTATATAACATGACACATCAAGGAGACGGGGATAAAGCCAATCAAAACGGGACTGACACATTACATTCTACATTCTAAGACACTTACCTCTGCACAGTACAGGAAAACAGCTACAGCTCCCTCAGTCTACAACAAAATAATCCAATGGAGTACAAGTACAATTAGCAGCAATGCCGTCCAGCAAAAATGAATTTCTGCCTTTTGGGTTAGAAGTCTGTTAATCTCAGTCCCCAATTCCTTGACGCACTGCAGACTCCTGTTTTGGCACTGTGTCATCCTTCTACAGACTGGACTTGACAAATCCTTCCTGGCTTCCTCTACCACTACTACAATGACCCATGTCACAAATGTGTTTCTTCTTCCCTCAAACTGGCGCTGGTCCAAGGTAATCTTCCTGCATTCTAAAGACCTTTTTGAAGGCTATTTTCTGGCATGAAAACCATTGCCGGTGTGTGATTGGTCAAGTATTTGGGAGCTCTCATTGGCTTCCATCTTTAGGAACACTTACTTGATTGGTTCGTATACTGCAATAGCGATTGGCTGTAATTGCAGTATATGAACCAATCAAAAACTCTGTAGCACAGCCAGTTTGTTCAATGTGGAACAGCAGCAAAATTATTTGGTTCATAGGTTGGTACTAGGCTATCGGCCCTAGGGCCAATGCAAGCCTAACCATAACAATTCCCTGGCTATTTCTTCCCACACTATTTACTTCCCGAAACCCCTGTCTAGGTTTGTATACTGCAATGTCATTTGGCAGTAATTGTGGTATGCTAACCAATCAAAACTTGTGTAGAGGAGCCAAAGCTGTTGAATGCGGAACAGATGGTTCATTTAGGGTTGAATCCAGAGCGTTCCGCATAATCTGGAGCACTTGGCTGCTCAGAGCACGCTCTACTTTGATTTTTGTAATGAGAGGGCAATACTTAAAACTATTTCCTGTTATGCCAAAGGTGACTACAGAGTCAAAAGTAAACCAAGCCATAAAACCTGGCTTTTTTTCCTTAACTGTGCATGTGCAAACACTGAGGGAGAATCTCCTTCACTACATGGATGTCCACAAGCAGATCAGATCCTGCACAGATAGGATCAAATCCTTCTATGGAGATTATCAACTGACCATTTCTTTTTCATACAGGATGTTAGGTTAAATGATTTCTGTGCTCAGCCTTTTTTAACTGGGTAGCCAGCTGCATATAGCTTTGCCATATAAAGCATGATAAGGCTCTCAAAGGATCTCTAAAGGACCATTTTACTAGAGCTATAGCTGTGTGTGCTGCCTTTTACTGTAATGCATCTGCAGTTAATATCTGTGCAGGTGCTATGTGATCTTCTCTTCCTTACCTTTGCAGGTAGTTAGATGCTGGATACAATTTCCAGGTCTTTATATGATGCCATCCCACCCTTATCCATGACAGGCTCTCAAGAGGATGACCACCCAGGAAAAAACATGGCTAAGGATTCTGTCTTGCTGGCTGTGGAAGATGGACTTGTCAGATATGAAAGTTATGTAACTTAACCATAGTGATGTATCTTTAACAAGGTTCATCCTGTGTAACATAATCTCTGCGTCACACACCTTCCATGTACTTTGTCAGAAGCCTCCTATTTGCTCTTTATGACTGTGACAAATCTGGAGAGATGCATATTCCTTGTATCCCTTGCAAGCTTTATTTTATGAATATTCCTATTTGGCTGGCACCAGAGGATAGACCATTTTACACATCACAGTTTTTATGTGCAAAATATTAGGCCTAAAAATATAGCACAGTGATATAAGGCTAGGCATTTTAAGATCCTCACAGATTAATAACCTAGTAAGCATCTATGACTTGCTTGCAAAGCCAGATAAACAAGTGCATATAACAGATATACTGATTAATTCCTGTTTACCTGATCGAGAGATTTTATTGATTATGAATTGGCAGCTAATTGGATAATTCCATGGTTATTTGTTACTGAAATAAAGCTTAGTTTCAGCAGTCTACTGAGAATGATCTGGACATGGCAGTAAACTGGGGAAATCAGAAGAAGCTCAGAATTGAGAAAGAATGGACGATAGTCGAACAGGTAAATAGCTTCAAGTATCTGGGAGGGGTGGATTTGGAGAAGGGAAGTCTAAATGAAGAGGGCAAAGCAAGAATCAGAGTGGCTGCAGCCAACTTCCATAGAGTCTTGGGTGTAGCCTGACAGAATACTGCCAAAGAAGCTAAAAGGTAAGGTGTACAAGACAGTGGTACGACCAGTACTACTGTATGGTACAGAAGCCTGGGCAGTAAAGGCAGAGGAGATGAAGAAGCTGAAGGTGATGGAAATGAAGTGCATGTGAAGGGTGGTAGGATGCACCCTGTGTGACAGACAAATAAGGATATAAGACCAGAAGCCAACGTAGCTCCAATTGCAGAAAAGGTCAAAGAGAACAAATCACAGGGGTTTGGACGCATGTGCAGAAAGAAGACAATCTGGTGAAGAAGATTTGAGACAGACAGGAAGAAGGTAAGAGGAAATGAGGATGTCCAGCAAAGAGGTGGATGGATTGTGTGAAAGAAGATCTGCAACAGTCAGGCATGAGTGTTGAAAGCAGGAATGTAGCACTTAATCGAGAGCTATGGCGACAGTTAACATAATACCCCGACCCCATGTAGAAAACGGGGGAAAAATGGGGCTGCTGCTGCTGATTGATATCTTGTCCTAGAATTTCAATGCACGTAAACCATAAATTGTTTATGATGCTTATAGCAGTAGTCCAGCAGAGATGATTTTGTATTTTCAGAAAAAACTAGGGAACAACCTTTCATGATCAGGACTGTGTGCATTTTATTCCCAAATCTTTTCCCTCATCATGCCTACAAACAATTAGGACCACTCCCACCAGTCTTGAGCTTTCTCTTGAGAGAACTTACTGAAAGGGACATAGTCAGGTAGCAATGAAAGGATCATGGTCTCCCATGTCCTCTCCACCATCTGTATAACTGTTTCCATGAGTCCAGATGACCTTCGTGTCAAAAGCCTTAGGCCTAGTTTCATCCACACAGACCGAGACCTCCTGCAGTTAAGTGTTCAGATCTGTAATTACAAAAGTGCTTGGAATGTTGATTTAAGTTTGGAAGGATTTTCCATATTAGCTTAACTATCCTCCTAGAGGAAGCTTGGACACATGGTGAACTCCCAGACCACTGGACCCAATGGCATGTATAAATCTGCATATGCATGTGCATTCCATCTGCAACATGAACATTATTCTGGTGGGCTGTTGGGAGCACTGGATAAGTTTTTCTACTAGTCTTAAGTGAAAATATTTAAAAAATAGAATAAGAACATCTTTGTCCAGGATGTACTGGAGGTTCAAGAATGAGTTTAAAGAGCATATAAGGACTGTACAGTTGGGTTGAGTGAAGGCAGCTGAGGTTCTGTACAGACATCTGCAGAGCACTGCACTGAGCCACAGTAACTGTGTACTTAATATTATCTGGGGACATGAGACCAATGAAAACAGAAGAAAATGAGTTGTGGTTGTTCTTACTAAACCAGATAATGAAGCAGAACGAGTGGGACATCACAGCAATAAAAAGAATACTAGAGTGTATTCTCAAGGAGATTGACTCCAGAAGGAAAGACGTTTTCACATTTATTGGGCCCTGGCCAGGCCACACCTTGAGTTCTAACAGGTAAGACCTCATCTGGAGTATATTGCCCAGCTGTGGTGGCCTTGTGTAGGAAGTGGGAGCTGAGTTAGCAGATTAGCCGAAAGCATGCCCTACTGATTTACTGGAATGGTGATGAGAGTGGAGCTGAGTTATGACAAAAGGTTTTGACAGCTGAGCAGCTGTCCTGCTAGAGAGAAGAAAAATAAGGATGCAGTTGCATGCACTACATACTTGAGACTGAGCAATAGGAGATGGAATTGAAGAGAAATGCATGTCTAAAAAGTAAACATGGCTGCCAGCTAGAAGGAATAACGTTCAGGATAGACATGAGAAAATAGTACATAGAGAGGGTGGTAGGGGCCTAGAATGCATCATTTAGGCAATAACTGTGTAATCATCAGGTGAGTTCAGGGATGTCTAGTGCACAGTAAAGAAAGGATGAGGCAAAATTGGGAAAGAGGTAGTACAGTGAACATGCTTCAGCAGTCAGTTGTCTCTATCTGGCCACAGCATTCTTCTCTCTGCAGTGTTATATGTTCATATCATAAAATGTTATGCTGATTATATACTCCTAGTATGCATTATGTATCACCTGCATTACATTTGGATCTGAGTCATGGCCAAAAAAAATCCCCAAAGGACTATTTAATATGTTAAGTACTTAGAAAGACTATACATCAAAGCATGTGAAGCTATTTGGAGGAGTTCTAATTTTTATCACATTTAGCTAGAGCATCTTCTGTGTGGAGGCATACATGAATGGGGTGTGCCTTCATTGAAGGTTGTGCGTCAGGGCTGGTAACCCGGTACGTAAAAATCCACTACCAATCATTAGCGGACCGGAGTTCCGTTGTGGCGACCCCTAACCGGGAAAAGCCGAAAGACACAAACAATCAGGAGTTTCTTCTGTATTTCATATCTCTCTGGCAAGTTATAATCTTCTAGTTGAAAGTGTTGCTGCCTTTTTGTTCTTGTTTTGTTGATGGGTTGAATACAAAAAACATTTTTAAGCTCACTTTTAGTGAAACTTTTCAGTTACTAAAGCATGACAGAGAAGTTTATTTTAACTTTCTTCTGACCAAACAAACTGCTCATAGCATTACTGGGTCTTAATGGCAGTGCTGTTTTATTTTATGCTAGGGGAAAGTTTGCTTCTGCTGAATAAAGTAAGATGTTCCATGTGTATATGAATCAGGATGTAGTCTGAAGATGGGTGGTTCACTTGCTTTTCATCTGCAGCAATACTAGTATAAAACTCATTTTCTTTAATGTTTAGGTTTGATTTCATCTTGGACAATGTGGGTGGTGATACAGAGAAGTGGGTCACACAGCGTCTGAAGACGTGGTCAGGAGCAAAGTATGTCACTCTTGTGACACCCTTTCTACTAAACACTGACCGACTAGGTGTGGCAGATGGAATGATGCAAACCGGAGCTACCATTGCCTCAAAAGCACTAAAGGTAAGGCTCTGCAAAAAGCTGATAAATCACTGTGGAATACTTTTTAAATTAGTATCTGAAATTCATCACTTACAAATAAAGAGCTGCATACTCTTGTCAAAATGAACTGAAACTGAGGTTTACAGTGTAGCAAAAGCCCTGAAAGTCCATTGAATTCTGTATGTAGTTAGAGACTGCATTTTCCACAGGTGTAGCCAAACATACACCGTGAAAGCCATAGGTTGAGATTTCCCCAACCCTTATCTTAGACACATTGGGTTTCTCCTGGTTCTGGGTACATTATGGTCATCTGTTTAGTAATGAGGAGTCTATTACCAGCAGTCCTAGACCTGCCTCCTGCTTCCTTCCACTGTTAATAGCTTATTGTTGAGTGAGGTATCCATATCCCACCTCCTCACCCCCCGCTGCAGCATACAACTTCCTACCCTTGTTCTTGCATGTGTCACTCAATTCACAGAGACTGAGGTGTAGCATGACGGTCATCTCTACGCAGACGAGCTGTGGATTGTAGTTGGGATGTGCTGGCCCCTGTAGTACCTTATTTACACTAGAGAGTGATTTTAGGGCATCTAGAGGCAGCAGACAGTCACAGGGTGCTAGCGGGTATTGTCAAGCTCACTAGCATCATGGTGTGACAGTTGCCACTTCTGTAATATTAACAGAGATGCATAAAAATTGTTGCTGGGTAGTACATGCTTATGCAGCACTTAGGCTGTAACTTCAGACAGATCACTGGTGTCTTGCTTCCAGACATGTAAAACTCTGTCCATAGTTAAAGATCTAGTGAGTACCAATAATATGGCCATGGTACTCTATGAAATATTTTGTTTGTTTCATTTTACTCATTCAGCAAATTTGATAGTGGACTGAGTTGTTGCAGTGGAAGTTGATTCATGGAAGAAGGTGTTTTTGCTTATATATATATATATATATATATATATATATATATATATATATATATATATATATATATATATATATATATATATATATATTTTTTTTTATATTTGAAAAAAAAGGTATTTGCTTTAAATGGACAGAGGAATTTTTAACGACACCCGCAGGATAATGTTGGACCCCCCCCAACACCCATTCTGACAGTAATTTCTAAGGCGATGGGGCCAGATCCATTCATTCCTGAACCAAGGGGGTTAGCTGTACAGCCTGTTCATTACTTGCTCATGGTGCAAGCTTTATATGCCCATTTGTACCCCCAGAAGGTGAGTTACGTATTCTGAAGCAGGTCATCCATGGTTAAGCTGAATCCTGCCTCACTGCTAACTTTTCCCTATGGTTGCTGCAACTCCAGTGTAGCTGTTTTCCTTAGGGGGATACATGCTTGCATTGTGTACACACGACTACTTTTTCCAGCAGTAAGGTAAGCGGCTGTCACCCAAGCCTGCCTGCAAAGCCCCAGCACTCCATTGCAGTGTGCTTGATTACCTCCCTGTCTCTGGAATGCGCATGCTGCCAGCAGCCACTCAGTCCCACCTCTCTGACTCGGCTGATTTAAGTTCGAGTCATCTGGGACATGATCTGTGCTTTATATAAGAACTTTTGTAGCAATCCTAACACCTTTTCTTTCACAAGACATAGGCCTTTGAAAATATAGAACAGAAAAACTTGCACTATTTTCGTGATTACTGAAATTTGGAGTAAGGAAAGAGACTGTTTTTAACTTGGAAATGAATGTTGCTAGTTGTGTTTTCATTTTATAAGCCTTAACAAATGTGATGGTGGTGTCAGTGCTCTGTTAGGGAAGAAGACATTTCTGTATGGGGTTTGTTATAAAAGGTATTGGATACGGCTTTCTCAAAATGACACCAGGAAGCAACAGCTTAGACATTGCTGTAAATATTGGTATTCCAATGGAAAACAAATCTTTTCTGAGAACTAGCTTGAGGAATTGATTGATTGTTGGCATTCTGCCAAGTTACTTTACCAGACAGTCCTCCTGAGCTACTTCTGAAAAGACGCATGTCTAGTGGCTGCCCCAGGCTGCTAGCAAATGCATTATGTTTTTCTTTTGAATTCCTGCACCCTTCATATAAATTTCAGTTGGGACTTCATTATGTTATTTCAGTATGAGTCACAACATGTCTGTTGTACTTTATTTGGGTTTCCAGATGCATTTTTCACTAGGTGTAAGTTTCAAGGGAAGAGAAATTTACTGTTTCTCATGTTACGTCTTTTTTCAATGTGAAAGTGTTTTGTGTAGAAATTGGCTAGCATTCTTTTTCTGTAAAATTTGAAATAGTTTTAAATAAATCCAAATCCATGTTAGAATTGAAAAAGTAAAGAAAATAACATGTATACTGACAGGTCTGAGCACTGTTTATGGTAATTAAGAGTAGACGGCCAAGTAATGGAGTATTGGTATAGCTAACAAAGGGTCTGATCCATTACCCTGCATAGGGCTTTATGGACTTTGTAGGTGTATGCTGCAACAGTACAACATTATAGCAATTTAAGTAGGTCAGCCTGTACTCTGTGATGTCATAAGGGATGGCTATTATGTAGGTTCATAGGTTAGTACTAGATTAGTCATACCCCATGTGAGAATCAAGCCCAGCACCTTGTGTCTGTAAGGTAAACACCTTAACCATTATGCCAACCTCCCACCCTCTAGTACCTTCCTTTATAGACATATTCTGCTGCTTATGGACTCAAACCCAACACCTACTACACGCAAGGCTACAACTCTTCCCATGTAGCTAGTATTCCTGATGACAGAGTAAACATGGGGATCAAAAATGCGATTAGGTGTCCTGCAAGCAAGCAGACCCCACCAAAAATCAGCATTCTGTATGCAGTAATATTCCTCATTTTTGTATGACTTGTGGGTTATTGAACAAAAGCTGATGTAACATATTGTCTGTAACTGTGCTTTATTTATTGCACTAAAGAATGAATTAATTCATTAATAGGCCCAGACTGTATAATAGTGTAACAATGTTGCTTGTTGCATTTTAATAATATATTTTTGCAGTACCATCTTTACAGACTCTGGTAACCATAAAGGGGTTAACATTTGTCAGGTCATACAGTCTGCATTATTTGCTGGGGGGTGGGGTCAAAACATTCTGATCTTCAGCATCCATAGTCATGGTTGCGTATTACTGTGATACATTCTTCTCTGCAAGATCAGTTTGTAAAGAATTTCTGCATTTAGTTAAAATACGTTACTCTATTAGCGGGTGCAAAGGAGTAAAGCTCGACTTGTTAATGAGCTGCCTGCTGTGGTAAAGGTGCAAGGCTTGCATGTTTCCACCTTCATTAACCTACTGTGTGACATTAAGCAAGTCACTTAACCCAGACATTGCTTTTGAGCAATTGGGAATTTAGGGTAAGCTCCTTAATGGTTTCCTGAACTGCATGCCTAGTAACTGAATTTGCTGTCATAGTTTGCCAGCCATTATTGCATAGCTAATCTAGTTCAGGAAATGTTACGACAATGGCACTAGCACACTATTTTTTATGCAGCATAGTTAAAGGGCAGCAGGCACTGCATTTGTAGATGGATCACTGAAAGTTATTTGCCAGCAGCAGATTCTCTGTTATTAATGGGTTTGATGTAGAATTATTCAGATGACTTATATCTTCGAAGATTGTACATACTGACTTAGCATATGTTATGCTCTCATAAATACTCTTCTGTTTAAACTATGGATCTAGGGGTATGATAGTGATCTTTATACAGTTTAATGGTATCTTTGAATGAACTACATTAAAGTGCATGTGGTTAATCTCTTCATAACAATAAGGGGTTTACACCGTACGTCAATAAATTGTATATAAATTCTAGTGGGGGTTGGGAGCTCTTTGTGGATAAAAGTACCTTATGCTCTTTTCTGGTCACTTAAGTCTGTAATCTGGCTTTGCAGTATGTGCTTGTGTGTGTGCGTGTATGAATTAAGTAGGACAATTTTGGCTACTATGTATTTATGTGAAACACATTTGAAATATGTGACTTTGTGTCAGAAAATTAATAATAGTAATGATGGCCAGACATGTGAAAAGGATGCACTCAGCAATGTAGCTATAATTGCTGGCTTTGGGGGAATGTCTGTAGATAAAAATGACTGACACTGTTGAGCTGATAAAGTTAAAAAGTCAGTCTGTCTTTGTAGGACAAGTGTGCATTTGTGTAAAGCAAATTGGAATACTTTACTGTGGCCATTTTTTGTATCAGACGTGATCTGTACTCGGTCAATTTAGTGACCGTAATTGTTGCACACAGATATTTGTGGATTGTAAGAACAGCAGTTTGAGTGGCCCCTTATGATTGAGGTGATCTGAAATGGGTACTTTTGTCATTGGTTCATTTTGTTTTGCTACTTACTGGAAATAGATGTTGAAAACCACTAATTTAAAATGCACCTTTACAAATATTGCTGAAGTAAACAGGAAACATAATTGGAAAGGAGAATTAAAGAACCTGCATTTATGTATTGTCCTAAAAATGTGTTTGGGGGGGGGGCATAGTTCAAAAATAGACAGGGGTATCACAGTACATTTAATCACTTGCCAGATGCATTTTCAATGAATTTGAGCTTCAAGGTAAGAGACGTTTACAGTTGCTCATGCTTCATTTTGTTTTCAAGGGAAGATTACTATTGCTCATTCTTAAGTCTCTTTTCAACGTGCAGCAATTTTGCTTTGTGTAGTAGATGGCCGTCACTATTTGTGGTATAAAAGTTTTAAATTTTAAATCCACATCTCGGTAACCACTGCAAAAGGAAAGAAGAAAATGGTGTGCACACTGATAGTTTTGAGCAGTATTTATGGTAATTGGATAGAGAGCCAAGTAATGGGTCACTGGAATGGCTGGGGGGAGTCTGGTCCATGACCCTGCCTAGGGCTTCATTTCACCATGATCTTGCTCTGGTAGCAAGAACCAGCTGTAATATTTAGGATTTTTTCTGTTTGTTGCCTTTTCCATAGCACACCCCCAGCAAAGTGTTAGGGGAGGAGTCCTGCATTAGCTGAAGCAAAGGGCATCACCTCATTTCCACAAGGAGTGTTTTGTCTCAGGCAGCCCCTACTCCCTCCTTCCCAGAAGCAGGAATGGTGGGTTCCCTGGTCTCCATCAGGGAAATTGGACCACGTAATGTGTTCCCAAGTGCATGCATCCCACCTCACTCCCCAGGGGAATGCAAATAGTTCATGCCCCTTCAAGCCTTCTGTGGTTCCTCAAGTGCTATAGTTGCTTTTCAAATCCTGATTACCTGGATTCCCTCTGAACCATGGGGCCAGGCTAGAGGACAGACACCTTTCAATGAATGAAGAGACATAAGGCAGAAATTTAAAGAGCTGTCAATGAAGTGCATTCGCAAAAGCATGGAATAATGTGTATAAAAAGTTTCTTGAAAATCTGCATCGTAAGACTGGTTGAAAGCAATTCTAATAGTTTTCCTGTCACTTGACAGATCTGCATGTACTGTACAGTCAGCACAACACTCATTACTTCTGCTGTTGTGCACTTGGTTATTAAAGCTGTGGGTTTAGCAGTGTGTGCTGCTCTTTGCCCACACGGAACTCACAACATCCATATTTGTCTATAGATGAATGTCACTTCAGTCATGTGTCCCCAGCCAAATGTACCACAGGGAATGACTCTATTCCTAGGTGCCTGAAACCAGTTTGTGATGTATATGTATATAAAATGATGTGGGAACAATACAGATATAGGGGTGTACACAGACTTGTATAGTAAATTCACAGATAACCTGAAGGCTTTGAAATTGTACACAATCCAAAGGAATAACTGGCAAAAAAAGCTTTCTTTGGTGCGTAGAAAATGGGCAGGAACTAATGTATAAGTAAGGAGCAAGTCTGTCAGTTGTCCTATCAGGGGCCATGATACACCAGATCATCCATGTACTTGGGACACTGGACCACAGGTACCAATATGACCCAGTCATACTCCGTGTGGGTGTAAATGACCTGAGACATACCTGTTGGATTATACAAAGAGAGACCGGATGCAGCTCGGTGTCCCAGGCCAGTATGAGCCTAGCATTCAGCTGTATTCTGCCTTCTTCAAAGGTGATGCCGCAATATTTATAGAATATGATTGACTTTAATAATTGGCTTAGTTTTGCTTTCAGGGGGGATACAGTGTTTGTCAGCATGGGAGGGATATGGTCAACAGACTGCTGCACTGCCAGGGATGGGCTGCACCCATCCACTCTAGGCATTTGAATATTAGCTAAAACGTTGTCCTTCACTGTAGTCTTTTGTTAGGCAATGCCAAACAGGCGAAGCTTTTGACACATTAAAACCAACCCATGAAAATCTAATGTTACTGCTCAGTACCAGGAACCTAAACAAGAAACTCCATTCCATCCAAGCTCTCTTCACCCATAATAATAATACAGATGTTTGTGCAGTTACCAAGACATGGTTTAAAGCCGCAAACAGCACCTTGGCAGTGCAGGGCTACAATGCTTTCTGTACATTCATCCCTGCCTGTGCAGTAGCTGGTCTAAAGGTGGAGGTGTTTCTTTCTTTTCAAAGTTTCGTCTCTCATAATTTTTCATGGTTTCTGTGCCTTTTGCTCTTCACTGGAGGGTCAGTCTAATCTCCCATTCTATTAAATAATGGATACTAGGGAGTGTAATAATGGAAGAAAAAGGTTAAGGTGGTGAAGTCTAGAGGTGGTGAAGTCTAGACGAG